>NC_141611.1:30503888-30506388 GCF_047967505.1 Dipteris shenzhenensis
CTTCTCTCTCCCTGACTCTCTCTCTCTCTCCCTCTACTCCCTCGCTTCTCTCTCCCTCACTCTCTCTCTCTCTTCCTCCCCTCTCTCCTCTCCCCTCTCTCTCCTTCTGCTCCCTCCTCTCCCCTCCCTCTCTCTCTCTCCCCTCCCTCTCTCTCTCTCCCCTCCCTCCTCTCCCCTCTCTCTCCTTCCGCTCCCCTCCCCCCCTTCCTCCCTCCCCTCCCCTCCCCCCCCTCCCTCGACCCCTCCATCCCCTCTACCCCCTCCCTCCCCTCCCCCCGTGGAGGGTCCTGACGGCCATGCCAATCTCATCCATTTCATGGGCTGATTTACATTATGAAATGCAATTTCAAGTAGGAAAATAATGGAATTGCATTTCATTGGATTGCATACAACTTAAAGCATGAGAGAGGAAGGTAACGTGTTATCTTCTAAGCATCATGTAACATGTATAATAACATGGGATTTGTCTTTGAGGTACAGCTATCATTATGGGCTTGACATATCTTATGCATTTCTGCCTCACAATGGTTGATTTGCAAAATATTAAATGCAATAGCCGGCTTACATAAGGAGGCATCAACCATTAACAAATACACTCGCACCCTTGATTGAATGCATGTGAGGTCACAGTAATTATCATCAAAACATATGGCTTACAGAGTGATGCCTTTTGGGTTGACCAATGCACCAGCTACATTTCAAAGGTTCATGAGTCAAGTCCTTGAGCCTTACTTGGGAAAGTTCATGAGGGTGCTTTTGGATGATTTTGCATTTATTCTCGGTGCATAGATCACATTGAGAAGTTAAAGATGGCCTTAGCTAGGATTGATGAAGCAAAAGGGTGTCTAAATCCTAGCAAGTGTCATTTGGCTCAAACAAAAGTAGCCTTGTTGGGGCATATTGTGTCTGAAGAAGGCCTGCAAATGGATCCTGACAAGGTTCAAGCAATCATGGCATTGCCAAGTCCTGAGAGTGTAACTAGTGTTCGCAAAATTCTAGGAAAGAGCAAGTATTATCAATACTTTTGTGATGATTTCATAGAGATAGTGCACCCCATGAACTTATTGACAAGAAAAGGAGTTTCTTTCCAATGAGGTGTGGAGCAACAAGAGTCTTTTTAGCAACTTAAGGAGGCCATGAGTAAGGGCCCAATATTGAAGCCCCCTGATTGGTCTCAAGACTTTTATGTAAATCCAATTGTATCTTTGCATTCAGTTGGTGCTATATTGCTACAAAAAGGAGAGGCAAGTAGAATGCAACCCATCTATTATGCTAGCCGATAGCTTATAGAGGTGGAAACAAGGTATGAAGAAATGGAGCAGCAAGCTCTCTCTTTGGTGTTTTCAGTTAGAAATTTTCGCTCCTATTACCTCGACCATTTTTCTTCCTTGCCTCTCAATCTATATTAGCATATGTAGTTCACAAGCCTAATCCTGGGGGGAGATTTGCAAAATGGTTGTCAGAGCTTCAAGAGTTCTCTTTCTTTTTTGTCACTGAAAATACCACTAGGTCCACTATGGCAGATTTGCTCACAAGACGGGAGGATCTAGGAGAAGAAAAGAAATGTAAGGAGAACATTAAAGATGAAAGAGATACACCACCAATAGCTTTTGTCTTGTGTTTTGATGGGGCTTTTAGTCCTTCATGCCAACAAGGAGCCGAGGGGATGGTCTTGATGAATTCTAAAGGTCAAGACGTATGGGCAAGAGGACAAGAGTTTCTAGGTATCACAACTAACAATGGAGCTGCGTATAATGCTTTGATTCTTGGTTTAGAGGGTTGTCTTCAAAGTCAAGTTAAAGAATTGGAAGTAAGAGGAGATTCTCAGTTTATTATAAAGCAAATGCAAGGGCATTACAAGACAAGAAGTTCTTGTAATGCCCTTGAGCAAAATTGATGTTGTCTCTCCGTACCCAGAGCCGTATGCGACCTCTCCTTGATCTTTGCCTATGAAGACTTGGGCTTTGTTAGTGCAAAAACTCTCCTCCGGCAAAGTTTATCTCTTGCCTACCTTCGTGTCAACGTCTCAAAGCTCCTCTTTCCCTCTCAACGTTTAGTTTCTTGCAAAGGGGGCTTCCCGAGCGCATTGAGGGAGTGGCTATTACAGATTTCTTTTGGCAGTGCGTGAGCACAGAACGATCTCTATCTTTCTAGGACACGGTTGAATGTGCAAGTGCTCCATTAACTCCCCAAAGATCCCCCAATAACTAAAATCTTCTCTCTCACCGTCTGTTCCAAGCACCAAGCGAGTTCCATTTAAAAATATGGGCGATCTGTACCATTTCAAGGCCATAATAGGTGTATAAGCGCACATGTCCATTCAACCATATTACAAGTGACATGGTACAGCCCAAGGGGGTTAGAAACATAGTAAATCCGGTCTTACAAAGAGTATGTCCCTAATAATAAACCAAAGATGAATTTCACTAGCAATAACAAAGTTGACATTTTAACCCAGAGGCAAAGTATTTTGACTTTGATCTTGTCATGGTATTCCCTC
>NC_141611.1:30811388-30938529 GCF_047967505.1 Dipteris shenzhenensis
TGGGTTATGTACCGCATTTGAGTTTCTCTGATTTTGAATTTTGTGAGCATTGTCTCTATGGGAAGCAGACTAAATCAACCCATAAAAGAAGGGGAAAGAAAGAGTTTGAAAAGCTTGATTTGATGCATTCAGATGTATGTGGTCCCATGCCTACACGGTCATTAGGCGGGGCTAAATACTATGTGACATTCATTGATGATGCAACTAGGAAAGTGTGGGCTTATGCTATAGCTCGGAAGAGTGATGTGTTCCAGGTATTTGAGAAATGGCTGGCCTTGGTTGAGAATCAGTCAGGTAGAACGCTTAAATGCCTACGGACTGACAATGGTGGAGAGTATCTCTCTCATGACTTTTAGCATTTCTGTGATACACGTGGGATTAAGAGGGAGCTCACATCCCCTCGTACTCCAGAGCAAAATCCAGTTGCAGAAAAGATGAACCGTACCATTCAAGAAAGGTTGCAATGCATGCTTTCCAATGCAAGTCTTTCTGGTGGTTTTTGGACTGAGGCAATGAAGACTGCAGTGCATGTGATCAATAGATCACCTAGTAAGAGTTTGGATGGTGGTATTCCTAAAGAAATATGGAGTGGCAAGAAGCCCTCTTACTCTCATTTGCATATATTTGGGTGTGAGGCATATGCACATGTGCCAAAAGAGCTTCGAAAGAAGCTAGATCCTAAGTCTAGGAAATGCATCTTTCTGGGTTATGGTGAAAGTGGAGAGATGGGCTATCATCTCTGGGATCCAAAAGCAAAGAAGATCATACGCAGCCATGATGTAGTCTTCAATGAGAAGAAGATGCATAAGGCACCCATGAGGGATGTGGAAATGAGGAGAATCACTTTCCAGGATGTGAATCCACCTGCATATGTTGATAGACAGCAAGCTGTCCATGCACCAAATGTGCAAGAAATGGTACCACCAAGTACTCCCACAGGTATACAATCAAGGGTAGATGATGGATCATCTATTGGTGGAAATGATGAGCCAAATGTGGCTGATATGCAGGTGGGACAGCAAGCTGAAATGCCCTTGAGAAGATCATCTAGACTATCTAGACCGCCTGATAGGTTTGTTCCAGGGGTAGACTATGTGATGCTTACTGATTGCAGGGAGCCTTCTTGCTACAGAGAGGCTATGATGCACAAGGATCAATGCAAGTGGGAGTATAATATGCAATCAGAGATGAGTTCACTTATGAAGAATAAGACTTGGGACTTGGTTTCTTTGCCACATGGAAAGAAAGCATTGCCATGTAAATGGGTCTACAAGATGAAGGTCACAGATGATGATGTGCTTAGGTACTGTTGGGATATCTCAAGGTGTATGCCTCAGGCACACCTTATGTTTCTATGTGTGAGTGCTAGAGGCACAGTTCGGTGCCCACAAGCACAGTTAGGTGGTGGAGAGCCACATAGGATGATTGAGAGAATCTAGGAGCAGATTGAGGAGATGATTGTGGAGCTCTGAAGTCATCAGTGATGTCAGTGAGCATGTATGAGGTGCCTACTTAAGGACCTCACTCTTCTTCATTCTAAAAAGCAAGTAATGCAAGTATTCTGAGTTTGTGTCCACTCTACTCTTTCCTTTCAGTGTTCCAACATGGTATCAGAGCCATTTGATCCCCCTTGAGCCCATTTCTACCACATCATCATCTTCTTCTTCATCTTCTTCTTCACCATCTCTCCCTCTTCTTCCCAAAATTTGCTTAAGCCTGTTCTCCTCCGGTTCTCAACCATTTCCCACGCCCTTCCTGCTGGAGATCCACCTTGAAGGGGCGAACCCTTGGCTGAAAGGAATCGATGAATTGTCGCTTCTGCTCGTCGCCATTTCACGCAGATCATCGACCCTTCTTCCTGCGTTTTCTCTGAGAACACTCCATACTTCTCTAATTCCTTTCACGGCGAGCTGGTCCATCCTAGAGCTATCCTGTGCTGAAATCTGAGCAGCAATGGCTGCATATTCAAGCTAAAAACAGAGAAAAACTAGTCGATTTTGAAGAGGGAAGAGAAGGCGACCTGACGCGTTTTTGCGCCTCTTCTTCCCAGAGGATCTTCTGTGGTATACCAGCTCTCTTTTGCCTCAGAAACCCCTCTTTCATTTGCTTTGAGGAGTGAGCTACAAGCCCTCCAAGTTCAGTCTTTTAGTTTTGACAGTTTTGGACAAGTTTTGAAGATGATGCTACATAAAATGCTACTCTAGCATTTCTGAGTTTTTGAAGTTTTCAATAGCATCAATACAAGTGTGGCTTCAGTTTTGCTTTGATTTGTTAGACCTAGTTTTGATTGGAAAGTACTCATTTTAAGTCACCTCTGTGAAGCATGTAAGAAGAAGCATCATTGATTGAATATTGGTCACTAGTATTTGCTACATCAAGTGCTTATATTTTGGAAGTCTTTCAGTTATTGTTTTTGCCTTATAAGAGAGAAAGACACTGCCCAATATCTGGGTTAGACCCTCTCATGGCTACCCTATTTAATCTCGAGAAGTTCAATGGAAAGGGCTTCCACACATGGCAGATGAAGGTGAAATTTGCATTGATGAGGGAGAACTTATGGGGACTTGTCAAACCTACTCCTACTGCTTCTTCTACGGCCTCCAATGCTGGAGAATCCTCAACACCGACATGACCGGCAAGGGATCTAGCTAGAGAAGAAAAAGCATATGGTATCATTGCTCTTGCTCTAGGAGATGATTATATACACCATATCTCTGACTTGGAGTCTCCTTCGGAAGCTTGGCAGAAGCTTGACATGATTTTTGGTGCTAGCTCTCACATCTCTAAACTATCACTTAAAATCTCTTTCTTTGAATTGAAGATGACTAGTGGTACTACTTTAGCAGCTCATGTCAACTATATGCAGAGTCTTATGACTCAATTAGCTTCTATCAACTCTCCTATTTCTCCAGATGATGCTATGGCAGTGTTACTTAAGAGCATGCCTGAAGATTATGATCACATAGTTACCACTTTGAAAAATCTTCCTAATCCTAATCTTGAAGGTATTATCTCTGCTCTCCAAGAAGAAGAAAGGCATATGGAGCTCAGGAAAGGCAATGACACTGCTTATGCTGTAAAAGTCCAGAAGGGCAAGTATACTCCTTGCAATCACTGTGGAAAGACAAATCACCTTTCAAAGGACTGCTTCAAAATTAATCCATGCAAGCACTGTGGCAAGAACAACCATAATGAGAAGTTTTGCAGAGCCAAAGCAAAGAAAGAAAATGCAAATCTACTTTCAGTTGAGCCTCCACAAGATGAGGCATCCCATGAAGATTATGCATTTTAAAACATCTCTATGTATGCTCCAGATCTCTCTTTTTATGTCAAGGTACTCAGCCTGGATAGTCCTCCAAAATGAATGAAATAAATTATTGTGTTTTGTGTGTTTTGTAAACACCTTTGGTCACCTTATGATGTAGGCCATGTGTATGTTTTGCTCCATGGTACCTCCTGCAGACATTGTGTGCATGTACATGTAGGGGAGATAACCATTGGAAGGTCTTTTTGTATCCCTTTTGTTTACCTTACACCCAAGGGAACCCTTGCTAGCATGAGAACCTAGCCATAGATTTATCCTTGACCACCATGAGATGGCATGAGAAACTATGAGACTAGATGTATCCTTGACATAGCTTGAGGCATTTCCTTGAGGGGGGGTTTGTTGGGATATCTCAAGGTGTATGCCTCAGGCACACCTTATGTTTCTATGTGTGAGTGCTAGAGGCACAGTTAGGTGCCCACAAGCACAGTTAGGTGGTGGAGAGCCACATAGGATGATTGAGAGAATCTAGGAGCAGATTGAGGAGATGATTGTGGAGCTCTGAAGTCATTAGTGATGTCAGTGAGCATGTATGAGGTGCCTACTTAAGGACCTCACTCTTCTTCATTCTAAAAAGCAAGTAATGCAAGTATTCTGAGTTTGTGTCCACTCTACTCTTTCCTTTCAGTGTTCCAACAGGTACAAGGCCTGTTTGGTCGCTAAAGGGTTCAAGAAAGAGAAGGGTGTGGACTTTGATGAGATATTCTCTCCGGTTGTGAAGATGACCACACTTAGATGCATGCTAGTGGCAGCAGAGGATATTGAGCTTATGCAGATGGATGTCAAGATAGCTTTCTTGCATGGGGATTTGCATGAGGAAATTTACATGGTGTAGCCAAAAGGCTTTGAAGAAAAGGGCAAAGAGCATTTAGTTTGCAAGTTGAAGAAGAGTCTCTATGGTCTTAAGCAAGTGCCTAGAGAATAGTATCAGAATTTTGATGCTTTCATTCGGTCCCAGGGTTTTAGAAGGAGTGAAATTGATCATTTCCTCTCACTAAAAGGGAGAAGGATAATAGCCTGATAATCTTGGCACTATATGTGGATGATATGCTATTGGCTAGCAAGAATACTTATGAGCTAGATGCATTAAAGGCCAAGTTGCATGAGGCCTTTGATATGAAGGATTTGGGACTTGCAGGTCATATTCTTGGTATGCGCATCACGCGTGATCGGAGTAGGAAACTCCTTTGGCCTTCGGAGCATGTTACAAAAGTATTGCAGCGTTTCAATATGGAGGGGGGGAAGGCAGTGAGTACTCCATTGCCTCCATATGTGAAACTGAGTCATACAGATAGTCCCAAATCAGATGAGGAAAGGGCCATGATGGCCAAGGTTCCTTATGCATCAGTAGTTTGGAGTCTTATGTATGCTATGATAGCTACTAGACCAGGGTTCCTTATGCATCAGTAGTTGGGAGTCTTATGTATGCTATGATAGCTACTAGACTAGACATTGCATTTGCCAGTATATGGCTAATCCGAGAAAGAGGCATTGGGAGGCAGTTAAGTGCATCGTGAGGTACATGAAGGGTACCAAGGAGATGTGCATCTACTTTGGTAGAGGAGACATGTGTGTACTTGGGTACACAGATTCAGACTATGCAGGGCATGTGGATGGTAGGAGATCCACTTCTGGTTATGTGTTCACCTTTGCAGGTAGTGCAGTGTCGTGGATGTCTCGCGCACAGAAGTGCGTTGCTTTGTCTACCACAGAGGCTGAGTATGTTGCAGCCACAGAGGGTTGCAAGGAGGCTATATGGCTTAATCGGCTAGTGGGAGATTTGGGGATTCATACAGGTGTACTGACGTTGCATAGTGATTCCATGAGTGCTATTCAGCTAGCACAGAATCCGGTCTTAACAAAACATGCGTGCCTCAGGATCTATGGAGCGCTCTAAGGTGGATGAAACCTATGTGGAAACATGATGAAGAGAGTGCTCGTGACATGTATCTCAAGTCAATTAGGTTCCAAGATAGATTAGCTTGGACTCATAAAGAGAATCTTGAGATAGTGCAAAGTGCTTGATTGATATTACTTCAAATGAACCTCCCTTTTATAGGTGAGGGTACTTACATCCATTTTGCTTGCTCACATGTGGGATATCTCCTCCATGCCATGTGGCAGCTTATCCTTTGCTCATACCTTTGCTCTACATGTGCTCATGGCACCACAACTCTCAATACCTCCCCTTGGTGCCATAATCCTTTGGCTACTGCAAGGTGGTCAGATGTGAGTTACAAATCCATCAACTCCCCTTGGTGCATGCATTGCTACTTAAGGTGGTCAAGTGTGGTTTTTACATGTCAATACCTCCCCTGGGTGCTTTCATAGCTACTCTCAGGTGGTCAGGCTTGATTTACAAACATATAGGCAAGGTTGGCAAGTTTTTTGCTTTTCAATGCTTCATGTCGATGGCGTTTGCTTCTTCGCTTGATGTAGCTTCATGCATAATGCTTTGTTCTTCCATGTACCTTAATGCTTTATGTGTGGATGCCATGTTTCAGGCTATGGTCATCTCATACACTTGTGCTTTCGGCTTGCTTTTTACATCAATGTTTGCATTCATGCTTTGCTTTTCCAATTGTTGCAAAAGGTCTTACCAATTGATTTCTTTCAATATTGGCAGTGTCTAATTGCATACAATGATTCTGACATGACAAGCGCGTAGAGCTCAAAAAGACGATCACTTTTCCTTTTTGGAGCATGTCCAAATTCTTCTTGGATTGAGAGTTACGGCTTGTTGAATTTTTGTGAAGAAAAGGGCCTTTGATGATGTGGCACAAGGAATCATATGTAGCTTGCAAGACTGTGATTAGCAAGGGGACTCTGTGCTTAGGTGGCACTGTGCCATGTGGCAATCTTTAAACCCAAACAGGTTTACCCATGGTTACATTAACTTTACCATGGTCCAACTGAGCCTAGCCATAAACTTTAACCAATGTTAACTTAACCATAGTGATTTCAAACTCAACTAAGGATGCTTCTAACTAACCCTGGTTAGTATTTATCTGCCACGTGGCATTTTGTATGGAGACCTTGGAGAAGGAAGAAGACGACGACGGCTTCGACGGAGAGAGCTCGAGGATGACGGGTGGAGGCGTCGCATCTCGTCATCACGTAGTCTTCTGTAGAATTAGCCGTGAGGGGCTTCGACTGCTTCGTTGATGGAGAGGCCGTGTGAGCCTTGGCTGCTAAGTTCGGTGCACGTTGCTGGCGTCGCTTAGATGGAAGCTGTGCTGGCGATGGCCGATGGTGCAGAGCCTTATACGCTGTGTGGCTGCTGGAGGCGCAGTTGTGGAGTCGCCCTTGCTAGTGCTGGTCTTTGGAGACCGTAGGCTGTAGAGGCATCGTCGTTGAAGATGTTGGAGGAGAAGTCGTGGGATGTTCCTGTAGGAGGTTCGTTGTGGGCCGAACTGATGCAGTCATTTGAAAGCGGAGCACCTGCAGAGCGTAGAGATGGCTAAGGCGTAGAGGCTCATCGAGACTGCCTTGCAATATGTAGTTGGTGTTGGCGGCTAGTAACCATAGATGGCGCAGGTCCAGCGGGATGTGAACACTAGCCAGTAGATGGGCTACTAGTCGTCTGTTCACGAGCTTTGTTGGTCAGGCCACTCGTTGACAGCAACTGTGTAGGGTTGCATTGCCTTTGTTGAGGTCGTCAGGCTACCGGTAGGGCTGGTGAGGTTGCAGACAGGTAGGCAGAAGCTTAAGCTGCTTCGTAAATGCTCATGGAGAGGTCAAGTTGGCACAATTGCAGTGGATGCCTATTGAGCAGAGTTGTACTAAGGAGCAAGAGCCGCTGGTTGTGTGAAGCGATGCTGTTGATGGAGCTTGCTTGCAGATCTCTCTTTTTTTTTTTTCACACAATGCTCTATTCATGGTGTAGAATTCCTCCAAATGAACTCTCTCTCATAGACAAGACTCTATCTCAAAAGAAAGAATGACACTCTCTTTCTCTCAATGATGGAATTCCCTCATTGCAATGGAAGGAATCAATGGACGGAAATTTCCTCTCTCTAAGGACGGAAATTTGTTCTCAATGTAAAACTAAAACTAACCTAGGAGAAAAAACATGAGCTCCTAAGGCATGCCTACAACTAAATCTAGGAATGGAAGCAATCCTAGTGAACTACTAATGAGCTAAACTAGGAGAGCTAAACCTATGCTCTGATACCATGACAAAACATGCGTGCCTCAGGATCTATGGAGCGCTCTAAGGTGGATGAAACCTATGTGGAAACATGATGAAGAGAGTGCTCATGACATGTATCTCAAGTCAATTAGGTTCCAAGATAGATTAGCTTGGACTCATAAAGAGAATCTTGAGATAGTGCAAAGTGCTTGATTGATATTACTTCAAATGAACCTCCCTTTTATAGGTGAGGGTACTTACATCCATTTTGCTTGCTCACATGTGGGATATCTCCTCCATGCCATGTGGCAGCTTATCCTTTGCTCATACCTTTGCTCTACATGTGCTCATGGCACCATAACTCTCAACAGGTCTTTCATGCAAAGACCAAACACATTGAGGTCAGGTACTATTTCATTAGGGAGGTACTTGAGGACAAGCGCATAGAGCTTGTCAAGGTTCGTACAGATGATAACCCTGCAGATATGCTGACGAAGAGTCTATCTAGTCAGCGGTTTGAGTATTGTCGTGTATTGATGGGCATTGGATAGTATGCTCACTGGTTGTTCTCCCTTAAAGGCACATTGTCCTTTAAGTAGGAGGTTGTGGGGGTTAAAGGTCACTGTGCCTTTACCCCGGTTATGTACAATACTCAAACACATATATAAATGAATGAAAAAGAAGATTAGGGTGTCCTGCACCCACTAAAACTTGTGTGGCTCTCTGTTTCTCTCTCTCCCTCTTCCGTTCTTGCTTCCGTTGAGAGCACTCTCACTTGCCATTGCTTCTATCTGTACTCTCTGCCTCTACCACGATCTCTCATTCTTTACTTCATCATGCTTCCATGCTCTCCCCAACATAAACATGGAGGGAAAATCAATAAGACCTAGTTGGATTCAAAGTTTTGAACCAAAAGGTTTAGCTAGAAGGAAATGTAAGCATGGTTTAGGGGTGAGGAAAATGAGAAAGACTGAGCAGGTCAGGTCAGATTTGTCAAAGGAAATTCTTATTATGAAAGGGCCAATGAATTATATATATATTTTTTCTACATAAACCCAACTTCTCCTAGAATTAAGGAGCCTCTATTATAGATGTGCCCACACTACAAAATCATGTGGGAGGGTTCCATATCCCTTTCCCAAACCTCTATAATTTTAATAATTCTCTATAGGGCCCCTTTTGAGTCTGATTTTTTGTAATGCCTTCATCTATCTCTAAAAGTATTTTCTTTTTTGTTGTCAAAAGATGTGGTATTGCTAGCATCTAGAAAGCCTTTCCACTTGAACATGTGCTTTAGTTCCTACCTTAACTAATGTGACTATTCGAGATATTAGAATTGGGATGAATGAATAAGCTACTTCTAACTTGAAAATTTCCTTTAGTTTGCACCTTACCTACCATGACTTACTTCAAGATGTCAAACTTGGATTAATGAACAAGCTTCATCCCAATAGCTTCATATAATAGCTTGGTCAATGGCATTTATTTGATGTAGTCCCTGTTTGGGGTCTTTAGCTTCTTAGTATCTCTTCATGCACCATAGCTACCAAAATGTACTCTTGTTTATTTCCCCTTCACATTCTTTACTACCTTGGTGATCTCTTCATTCACCAAAGCTACCCAACTATACTCTTCTTCACTTCCCCTAAAGAACGTTCAAAAGCTAGAGGGATTTATCCTTTCAGTTCCCTCTTTGCACAGGGAAGAATAGGTGAGGTAAAAGTAATAAATTCTATTTTCTAGGGCTCCATAAGTGATGCCACCTCCTAGTAGAGGTGTTTTTTTGGAGATCAATGTCAACCACCCTTAAATTTTGAGTGGTGCTATTTTTTATATGTAGGATATATGTGCAACTCGTTGAGATGTTAATGTTATAGGGATCACTATGATTTATACTTGGAGTTTGTTGACATAGAGAAGATATGATGCATTGTCCACAACATTTGTCATAGGCTTTACAAGGGAGGGAATCAACAAGACTTCCCAATCCAAATTTATAGAGAAAACTTATTGATGTCTTTAAAGATTTGTGGTAATGTATAATGTTTTGGTCAATGGTCCACAAAGACTAGATTAAATGATCGCTCTTCAAATAAGGACAGCCACCTATTTCATTAATTCATCACCACCCAAAGGTGACTTTTTGGCTACTATAAAGGGGTAAAGCTATGGCTTAGGCTAGATCAAATCTCCTCCCTACCATCATGTTGTTTTTGGAGCTAAATAGGTGGCTATATGGTAGGCCTTCTAGATGATTCACTTAAACTATAGTCCACAAGAAAGCAACAGTGTCATTGAAGTGACCACATAGCCCATACACACACTTAAAATGAAGCGATGCACACAACTATCTTGGCTATACAAAACGTACATCATCTCTTACTTCCAAAAAGAATAAGATACAATTTATATCTCGCTTTATGTGGGATGCCTTGAGTTTATGAGGATTATTCACACATGACTCATGTCTATACAACATATGCACACATGCTCCACTATATGTACAAACTTAACAATTAGGCCAATGAGACATAACTTAACACTCCCCCATCACTATTGTTTTTCTCTATAATCTTACCCGTGTATATCATGTCATTGTTTTATGGTCTCTATATCATATAAAGATGGATAGGATTCAAATTCTTTAATTTTTGCAAAAGGCAAGGCTTTTGTGAACAAATATGTAGCCCAAACCTTCGAGAACTAGATGGAAGTTCCCTCTTCCACTTGATGTTGGGTGAAATGGTAGCATCTATTTATGTGCTTTGAACTTTTGTGATCCTTGGTGTTCTTTGCTAATGAAATGGCACTTTTATTATCACAAAATATCATGGTAAAACAATCTTGGATTGCACCAAGATCCTCCAAGAGAAATCAAATCCAAATTTCCTTACATGCACACTATACAAGAGAAACTGCGTAACAGAAATGTGCTTAGCATCCATGACAATGACACATTTCTTCGTCCTAGACTAGGATAAATAGTGAGAATTCAACATGAATGTGTCCCCTAAAATAGACTTACATTTAGTCCCACTTCCTTAGTTTGCATTATAGAGCCATACATATTGTGGTGTTGCATATTGGCTCTTCTTCATATATCCCAACCTATGATTGGATGTCCTACTTGCTTCCGCATACCATTCCAATGGTGTTGCCATGAACTAGCTCAAAGTCTTATTGCATACGAGGCAATAGGCCACGTAGACACAATCAAGTATATCATATTGATTCTTGTTAATATAGTGTCATATTTAAAAATGGGGCACTCTCTAATTTTTGTATATGCTTGTTCCCAATAGGTGTACCTACAAGTATGGCATCTAGCATTCTAAACCTCCAACATGGAGTTTACATATCTCTTTGACTCATAAATATGCATTTCTCTTTGATTTCATACCACTATAATGAGGTTCCTTTGAGATCTTCCAAGGTGTGGTCCCATTGTCAAAGCACTTTTTGATTTGTATGGCCCTATGCACAATTGATGTAGGTTTTGCTTCATCGCCCCTATTGGGGCACTATATAACAACATGAGAATCCCATTTTTGAATGTTTGTTTCTTGACATTGTGGGTCATGCCATGCATTTCTCCTCCACTATATTATGCTTTGCATCTAGGTACCCTTAGCCTCACTTTGTTAATTTTAGATAATATGTCTTGTCACTTCTAAAGGGGTTCTTCTAGGCCATTCGTATGTTGGATGTTTGGGCTTGGCACTATACAACTACCTCAAGAAAAAATGTGATCTAGAATGGAGTGTGCTTTTTCATGATCGTGTGTCATTCAGTACGCCCATTGTCTTGTTTGATGCTTGTCATCCCAATTGTTTCGATGCTCATTCACTATCTTATCGAGAATCATCTTCAATATTTTGTTTGTTTCTTTGGCTTGACCATTCACAAGTCAATAGTATGTTGATTTCTTGTGCTGAATTAGGAATTCCTTCATCATGAATTGATGACCGAATTGATGAAGTGAATTCCTTGGCCAGACATGATTTTGAGGGGACACTTGAATTTTCAGATGATATTCTCATCCAAGAATCTTCCTATGCTTTGGGCTAGCTTGTCCCTCAAGGATCTTGCTTTGGTCCACTTGGAGACATAATTGATTACCACCATGATGTATTTGTTTTTGTCAGGATGTGTGGCCACTTTGAATAGATTAATGAAATCCAATGATCTCCATTTCTACAATGATTCCCATGGTTAGGTCGTTCTTAATGGCATCTAAGCTTGGACATTACCCTTTTGACTTTATATATATCATAATTTTTGCAATGTTTTGCAATATTTGTGTGTACGGTGCTCCACCATAGTCCTATGGTTCAAATGTTTTATACTATGAATTCAATTTAGAAATGACCACAAGCCACACCTTGATGGTATATATGTACCGTTGTCTTAAAGGACCATGTCCTCTCCTTTTTTATACAATTAGTATATGCTTCTTAGATTTGAGTGCAATCCTTTATCGTTGCAGATTTGAATGAGGAGTTTTGTTCTCATAAGAGATCCTCGACAATATTTTTCCAAAAAAATTAATCCACCTCCTCTCTCACATTGTTTGAAATTCTTATTGATGCTAAGAGGCGGAGAATGTCCAATTGTTGTTTTGAATGGCTAGCTCATCATTTGCTTATCTAATCGGTTAGAGTAATGTTGTTAGTGGGATCGATGGCCTTGGCATTTTGTAGTTTCATTTTGTATGTAGTGATTTCATTAATTTGGATGTTCGAAGTTCTAGTTCTCATTATGATGATTTATTTCAAATTCATGATGTGCCTTCATGTGACAATGGATAAATTCTTCCCTTAATTTGAGGAAGTGGTTAATATCTCTTTTGTCACTCCTTGATTTCATATTATAAGGGTGGAGGACCAATTTTCTGGAGATACTATCATTGGATCATTTCTTCTGTATTACACTTCACACTTCTAATTGCATGGTTGACTAGTGATTTGTCTTACATCCCTTTGGTGTGAATGATAGATAAAGCTTTCGTATAATCTATCCAGCTTGTTTGGGCCTTTTTCAATCTTTTGGATTTGTGAATTTTGTCACTAACAATTTAGGTGTGTGTTGGTCGTGTCTAGGTGTGGGTTGGAAATCCAAGTTCAAGTGTTATGCCAAGGCTGGTGCTTACTAGTTATCTAGTGGTTTTTGTCCTCTTGTTTACGCTGGTGCTTACTTGTTTAAGTTTTTGTTTCTATCTAGTTGCAGGCTACACTATTTATTTTTCCTTGGTGTCTTTGTCTATTGTAATATCTGTGTTCATTGTTTTTGTTGGTTTGTGCCATGTGGGTTGTGTTTTTGCATTATTGTCTCTGTCCTCATCTAGCAACACATTCTCATGTAGCAATATGTTGTTTTGGTGGCAAAATTTGTGGCTATGTTAGTTCAATCATACCACTTACTTAAAAGCTACAAATTTGTGTTAAAAGCGAAAGCTGGAAAAGTTACTCTCACTCTAGAAACATCATTCTCAAGCTAGAAAAGTTTTTTTAAAGCTTAAAAAGCAATTTTCATGTTGGGAAACCATTGGAAGCAAAGAAAGATATTCATAGGTATGCTAAAGCAAAAAAGATTTTGAAGCTAGAAAAACATGCTTTTACAAAGGTTTTGAAGCTTAAATATAGATACATGGAGTTGAAATTTTGATCATAATATTGAAGCTTAAAAAAAACCTTTAAGATGAAAAAATAGATAGGACCATTCTAAAGTCGAAATATTCTTTTATCTTTCAAGCAGGAAATTGTATTTGTTATATGTTTTGGAGCTAAAAATTGCCAAGATATTCAAATGTGTATAATTGTTCTCAAAGTGGAAAGAGTGATGTCGAAATGAAAAAGTGTTTTTAATCTAAGTTGAAAATTTGTTATGAATGTGGTCACAACCTATTATAAAACTTTTATAAAGTTGAAGAATTGATCATAAAGTCAAAAACATTGTTATCAAATTGGAATTGCATTGAAATTGAAAAATCAAAGATTGAGAAAATCTAGGATGCAAAGAATGATGGCTTGTATGATTTACATACATACAAGAAAAGTTATGATTGTTAGGAAGCCATTTCAAATCTCTTTTAATGATGGAATATTCTAATCTAAGATGAGATGTCCAATGCTCTCTTGTTATATTCACTAAGCATCATTTAAGAATTTGTAACTAAGAGTTTTTTTTGTCATTCATAGTTGTTTTATACCTTGGGTTATATCTCTTATAAGATTTGCTCTTGGTAATGATGCTGAAAGGATGATTGCTTGTGCTATTGTGTATGTGAGAGAGAGAGAGAGAGAGAGAGAGAGAGAGAGAGAGAGAGAGAATCATGGGAATATTGTGAATTTTTTAAGGTGCTTGATCATGCATTAAAGGTCAACTTAAAAATTGCAGATATAAGATATTAGTTAATTGATAAAACTTAGGTATTTAAGTTTTGTTTCTACATGTTTAATTTAATAATGTTATATTTCTTATATTAGGAATCAACATGATTTTATGGTATATTGATATTCATTTCAATAATGATGATCTTGTATTATGGCATATTTTTAAAAATGACATTCACTTTTTACAATATATTGACAAGAATGTACATAAGATTTCACACTCTTAAGGAAGAATCTAAATATTTTCAGCTAAACCAGCAAAAATTTCACAAACATTGCTTCTTCACTTCATATGTGTCCTAATACAGGAGGCCACTTTGCATTCACGCCCCCTTATTTGATCTGCTATGCACTCATTCTCTACAAGCATTTTTTCCAACCTAACAAAATAAACAGTGAATCAATTTTGACATCAACTTTAAATCTAGAGAAAAGCAATCAACACAATGACAAAACATAGCTTACCAAAAACCCTCAAATTAAAAACCAACAAAAGCTAAAGATACTACTTAGTAGCAAATACCAAGAGGTTGAGTGAAGGTCATCAATGAGGTAGTCTATTAGAGGGGCATCGATACAAGTAACCAAGCCAACAGCAAGAGATATGCTTTGACTGAAACTCTCGTGTGGTTGTACAAATTTTACTAAATCTAAGAAGCCATTAAAAAAAGTAAAAAAGGTCATAAATTCCATACTGTTGGATCTTCATCAAGATGAATGATCTCAAGAGAGCCACATGGCTTCATGAGAGCTTAGAAAATGGAAAATTGGAGCTTTGCCTATGGTAAAAATATGGTTATAAACACTAGAAATTTGTCTCTTTCTACTTCTCATTTGTCCAATATATGTCCATTGCTCTTAGCTCTACTTTATTGTTGTTGCTTGAAAAATCACATGATATCTTCGATACAACTTTTCTTCATTTCTTGAGCCTTTTCTTTGTTATGCATCTATTTTGTATTGGCTAATATTGGGCCTTCTAATTCTCGATCTTGTGTAAACATTGATATTTTTTGCTATGCCCTTTGTGCTTACATCATGACTAATGAAAATTTAGTTGTAAGTTGATATCATGGAGCTGTGAATACTATGTGAGTAGCAATTTCATGATGCCTTAGCGTAGCTCTCTTTTGTGTCCCTATTGATATGAATAGTGCTTAGGGTTTATTTCATTGCAATCCTATGTTTGAACTCTCCAACATTCTTACTCAAAGAATGCTACCTAAAACTTTAGGCTCACTTGAGATGTTTGAGCTATGTTTATCCTCCCTATCACCAAGGTTGCATCTTTTGCCTTAATATTGATGTCTACAAGATCTTCCACAATATGTTCAATGCTAGTCTATTTTTTGTGAAAAAAAATCTCTACCCAACTTGTCAACTAATAGCTCATAGATTGACTTGAGTGGTTCTTTAAATGCACATTCAATAATAGGATCAAATGATGGTCTCTGAACTATCATGTCTCTTTCACAAGACATTCAAAGGCTAAACCTGTATAACAAAAACCATTCTTATGTGCAATAGAAGTACATGGTATGTGTTTCTCCATTGGAAGAAATATGTTGAAGTATTGATACATGCATTATATACTTGATAACCATAGCACAATGGATTCCATTACCAATATTACCAAAAAAAAGTTTTTGGCTGATAAAATATAACTATATGGAAGTCTCTTAAAGTACGCAAGCATCTCTTATGAACTAGCTAGCAGAAGAAGAGCTAACTAAGGCATGTAATGACAAAAAAATAACAAAACACAATCTAACTTGTCATCCATGTAAAATAAAGGCTTGAAAAGCTTTAGAGGATTTCTAGGTAGCTAAGAATACTTCCAAGATCTTACCAAGCTTATATCCTAAGGCAAGGTTATCAACTATGGTTATCAACAATAGTTATCAACTATAGCTTATATCCTAAGGCAAGATTATCAACTATAATTGATAACCATAGCACAATGGATTACATTACCAACTATTACCAAAAATAAGCTTTTGGCTCATAAATATGGAAATCTCTCGAAGCATCCCACCATGCTCTTGTGAACTAGCTAATAGGAAGAAGAGCTAACAAAGGCAAGTAATGACAAAAAAATAACAAAACACAATCTATCTTGTCATCCATGTAAAACAAAGGCTTGTCATCCATGTAAAACAAAGGCTTGAAATGCTTTAGAGTATTTCTAGAAAGCTAAGAACACTCCCAAGATCTTAGCAAGCTTTATATTCTAAGGTAGGGTGAAATGGAGTCCATTATGGAGTATAGCTCTACAATAAGGGGGGTGATGCCAAAGTACTATAGATAGAGGGAAAGAGTTCTCCATGAGATGTCTAGTGGATATTGGTGTCTACATAAAAAGGCGACTCTCAAAACCAAACAAAAAAGTAAAGGAGATAAAGAATGAGCTTACACAAGATAAAGCTTGAAGATTAAGACTTCAATAAATTTATCTTGACAACCTAATTCACACATTTCACCAATATGTTTCAAATCTTACTGGTAGGAATACATTTTCATAGTTTCAAGGAGCTAATTGGATATATTATTCAAGAAGAGCACAAGAAGTGTCAAGTAAAGAAAGGATCCTATTTTCATTGTGGCGAGCTAAGACTCTAGGCTAGAAGAAAAAGGGTGATATGGGTGAAGGCAGTTTTGTTAAAAGAGATGTGTTATGGTGAGACAAAGGAAAGGCATTAATGAATCTACTAGTAGAGATGGAGATAGACCCAAGGGACATGCAAGTGTTGAGTTTCATGGACTAATAAAACAAGATTAAATATGACATGGAGTTGTTAATTCCACCGACTACCTCTACGAGTCATATTATAAATATGCCACAATGTTCACCCTCTTCTAAGAATAGATAAATTTACACTTCTAATCGAGTTTGGATTCATGGTTAGTGAAACTAGATGCCTCTTGTCACACAACAACTAGTAGGTATTTGTTCACTTACTTTAACACACATCCTGGGCTTAAAAATCCAACAATGGTGTTTGAAAATTGAGAAGTGTTGTTCGTAAAAGACACTAGTAATATTCCAATCGGCTTGCCCAACGGCGATTGAGATATATTACATGTCTTTTATGTGCAAAGCATATGCATGAATTTACTATTTGTTAGTAAAATTTCAAATCAACAAATTAAGATTGAGTTGAATGCGTTGTCTTGCAAGACATGGTTGTTACCAAAGGATTGCAAAAGGGTGATCTTTCCATTGATATAATGATAGCCAACTTAAAAAATCAGCTCTCAAGTAGAGTAGAAGACATGGATATGGCACAAAAATTTTGGGGACATTAATCTTGAGAGCCTAAAAAAGCTTCGCAAAAATCTTATTGTGTTTGGGGGGTTCACATGTGACAAAAGGTTAGGAAATTTTGTCAAGCATGTTACTATGCAAATGAACACATGGACCCCTTAACAAAAGATCAAGCATACAGGACGAGATGTGCTTGAGTAGGTGTGCACATATATACTAGAGCCTATGAGATCAGATCTCTAAGGTGATTTAAAATACCCCTCCTTTTCAATGCACATGGTACTATGAGATGAACCCTTAGAGCACACATAGCACTCCATTCTATGCTTTTTGAGCTTGTCCTTGAAAAAGAGAGATAACTCCTCCCAAAAATCCAAGGCTTTTACGTTATTGGAAAGAATGAGACTTGATTTGTGAATGTTGTTGTTTCTTTTTAAAGTTTGCCTGTAGTTCATGTACGAGTTTGAGGATTAAAAACTATTGCTGGATCTGTGAATATTAAAAATCCTAGTAGAAACCCTTTAAAGGATTGAATCTTTAGACTATAGTTGTCAATTAACTTTAGTTTTAAATCCTGCGTTGGAGAATCACAATTCTTAAATCTTAGTGTTTGCATAGTCATCTAACTTGGGCAAAGCTCTCCAAGCTGTGGATCAATGATGTATGTACACTTTTTGAAGAGGTCTAGCATTTGGTCAAAAAAAGAAGAGAGGATTATGCCCATTTTAAAGACAAAAGAAAGGAACCAAAAATGGTTTACCAAAGAGCAGATTCAAGATTCAAAAATGGTTCGCCAAGACATGGGATGCACGCATTGCCTTGGCTGGCCATCCTGCAAGACTCAGCTAGCCGCCATGACCAGAGGAGTTGTAGGATGGTGAGCAAAGACAAATAGTAGTCCTGCAAGCCAAGTGAAAAATGGATGGTGAGGTTGAAGTACACTATCACCATGGTGATATCCTCATTGCTACCCTTTTGACTACCACTCTAGTCATTAATACATTAGGGGAGAAATGGGGTCTCAAAAGGACCTCATACGAAAATTAGGCCTAATGAAAGGTCCATGGTAGGGTCCCCAATAATACATCACATTTATTGATGACTCCCAAAATACTTGGGTGTACATGAAAGCTGGTAGAGGATCAAACAGGTAAGGAAGATCAAAAGTCTACTAATGGTGGGATAGGATTATCTGCAGCTTTCATTGATTTTCACAAAAATGTGGCATAGAAAGACAATATACAGCAGCCTATACCCCTTAGCGATGGTTGAGAGAACACACACACTAAGTACTCGTGTATAAAGTTCAACAATATTGATCAGAATAATGGCATACATTTTGTGCATATTTGGCATACCCATGTACCCTTCAAAACATCAAGAGGCAAGAAGAAACAGAACAACTTGAAAGGAATACATAGCTTGAAAACTTTTGGCTGTCAATCCTTCTTAAAAACCACTGAAATTCAGAATGAAAACCGGCACATCCATATATATACCTATCAACAATCCAGCTTTTCACACAAAACGTGAAGAACAAGCCAGCCATGATGGCGGCTTCTCCCAATACTTCAGATGTCCTAATGTATCTCAAAGGAAACAAAACTTAGTAAGGGTTTATGAAACTTCAATCTGTCTTAACTTGCTTGCTCGCTTTGTTCCATGTGCTTATTAACAGTGTCTGCTGAAGCACAAGGGTTTCAAAAAAAGGCTGTACAAAAGATTTACATCTCACTTTGAATTCATTCTATGACTGTGCATTGTGTTTTGGTGACATGAAAAATGTCGTCACGCCAAATCACTTAATGAAAATTGTGCTGCTCCTGTTACATGTAAAGACTTTCAATGAAGCTTTACCTCACCTTAGTTGATATCTCTAGCACTTTGCAGTTCTTCAACTAACAGGGATATATCATATAACCAATCTCACAAACTCTCTTTGCCTCCATTCGCACAACAGCAAGTCTTTTTTAGTCAGAAATTAACGAGGAAACAGAAATAACTAAGTAACTACATCATCCGTCAGATCTCTTACGCTAGTTGTCTTCAAGCATAATAGAATCCATTCCTCAGCTTCCTAGTTGACAGTGCCTTGCTTCTTCCTCCACCTATGCTCAAAACCATATGCCATATGTTGCTTGTTTTCACTTCAAAAAATCCATGAGTTTATGTATTTGGTAGTCACCCTTTTCCAATTTACAGACGTGGGGAGCTGTCTGTTGGCACATGATATTGTAGCACCAAACATTTGCAGGCATAGGAAAAAACCACTCTCAAAACCATGAAAAGTATATAGACAACAAGCCCCCCAAAAATAATAACATAATTACTCTAACATGGCTGCTGGCGTAAGCTTCTTCTTCTTTGTCCTTCTTGAAACCTCTGCTTTTGGTCTTCTGTTCCTTTTTTTATTAAGTGATTTCCCCAACAAAGAAGGACGATCAGACAAACCAAAACTCTTTGCCACATGGCCTAGATGCAGTTTCTTAACTTGAAAGACTGACTTAAGATCACCCTTATGTGCAGCATATGCCCGAACATAAGACCTAAAAGCATCTGCTGCAAGATGTCTCATACTTGCCTGCAACACAATAACAAAGCCATGACTACTTTAAGAGCTCTCTCTCTCTCTCTCTCTCTCTCTCTCTCTCTCTCTCTATCTAAGCAATAACAAAGCCATCAAACAGGAAATGTGTACTTCTTTGGAAGAAGAAATGAATAAATGGAAATCAGAAATGCACTTACAAATGGGAATCCAAATTGGTAAGATGTGAGAGGAAATGACCCACATGGTTGATGCCAAAACCAGCCACCACACATTGATGATCAAGGAACTAGACATGCAGATTGTCAAGCTCAAGGACGAAAATGAACTACTGAAAGCCCGCACTCCACTTGAAGAGGGGAAATCCAACCACCTCTTAATGAGGCGTTGAATATGCTGAAAATAGAAAATGAAAAGCTAAAGAAAGAGATGGCTGCCCTACATATGACAGTCCAAGGGAAACATGAGGAGTTTTCTAAAGAAATAGACAAAGGAAAGGCTGATATATACCTAGAACATTCCCAAACTCACCCTCTTAAAACACAACATAGTGCAGTTTCAATCTCATGATAGTCAGTCATAAGATTGAAAACCATAAACTCCATCACGCATAGCAGGGACTAGCTACTATGACATCCCCACTGACGTCATCTACGCCCAACAGTGGGTGTAGACCATAGTATAAAAATATGCTCTCACACATAACGGTTCGGGCACATGAATTATGGCACTTTGACCAACATGCAAAAGACCAAAATGGTGGATGGACTTCCGCCAATCACAAGCACAGATGGTGTCTGTAGAGCTTGCTTGGAGGGCAAGCAGCATCGAGACAAGTTTCCTCAGGAGGCTTCATCTAGGGCTAAGGCCCCTCCAGAGTTGGTCCATTCCGACTTATGTCGACAAACTCCTTCGCAGGTTCAAGGTATTCTCTTTTATTTGTCGACAACTTCAGTAGGATGACTTGGGTTTACTGTATTGCCAAAAAATCTGTCCTTTAAAAAGTTTAAGGAATGGAAGGCAAAGGTGGAGAAAGAAACAGGGAGGCAGGTCAAAGCTTTCCGTACCCATCGAGGAGGCGAGTTTACATCAACTGAATTCAACAGCTTCTGCAAAACACATGGAATCAAGCGACAATTGACCACAGCCAGGACTTCTCAGCAAAATGGTGTAGCTGAGAGGAAACACAGGACCTCAGTTGAGATGGGATTAGACACGGTAGAGCAGTGACAGTATTTTCATTTGTCAAGAGAAATATTGTCATGAGTTGCTTAGGAGGTTCCAGATGGAGAACTGCAAGCCTACAGTTACACCGATGGAGGTTGGGCTGAAATTCAGCATCCATGATTCATCAACATTGGTGGATGTTGGACGTTACAGGCGGTTGGTAGGGAGTCTTCTGTACCTTACCAACACTCGGGCCGACATCTCTTTATCCATTGGAGTCTTATGCACGTTCTCTGCCAAACCCAGGGAGGCACACTGGAGAGCAGGATTAAGAGTACTATGGTACCTACAAGGTAGTAGTACCTATGGCATTACCTACACCTTAGGCTTGGACCTTGGGGGTTTCTGTAATTCCGACTAGGCCGAGGACCTCGACACTCACAGATCCACTACAGGCTATTGTTTTGTGCTTTCTTCAGGAGCTATCTCATGGCTCAGCAAGAAGCAACCTTCCGTTGCCCTCTCATCGATGGAGGCGGAGTACAGGACTGGATGCACCGCAGCATGCGAATCTTTATGGCTCAGATGGATCTTGGAGGATCTCGACCAAACACAAACGGAGGCGACCGTAATCATGTGTGACAACCAGAGTTGCATGGTGATTGCGAAGAATCCGGTGTTTCATGCCAGAACCAAGCACATCCAGGTTCACTACCATTTTGTTCGAGAGCTCATCATCGATGGCATTATTGAGCTGATGTACGTCCCCACCACCGACAAACCTTGCTGATGTTTTCACGAAGGCTCTCCCTCAAACGATGGACTGATTAAGGGCAGCAAATGGGGATGTCTCATCATCACCTCGAATATCTCTGGCAAAGTGGGAGGTCTCCGAGGGGAGTAGCAAACTGCGACAAACAGATCCTGGCTGTCCATGTGTCGTATCCGGATCCAAAGAAATCTGGAATGTGTATATCTCTGCTCTACTGAAACGATCCCCTGAAGTGTGGATCTGAAAAGGACTGCAACTCCACCTAAACCTCGAACTCTTCCTGTACCCCTCGTCTCATCTCTGTAGGCAGACTCCCATGTATATCCGCTAACTATTGAAAGAGGGCGTTCTGGACTCTGATGTGTCTCTGTATAAAAGACTATGTCGTGGCCTGTATAGGATTCCGAGAAGTTCCCTGGTTCTGACCATAAGGTACCATTACAGTTCCAAATGGTGCAGGACAAGGTCTCGAATATCTGAGTCTCATAGACCCCGCTTCCCTATGTAGGGGAGGGGACAGGTGTCCTACGGGGGCCTGTAAGAAGGCGTCCCTCTCGTACCACTGCCCACTTTCCCTCCTTCCGGGCTTGATCTCGCTGCTGCAGCAAAGAGCGCCTCTCCTCAACCTGTAGAGGTGTGAGGTCCTCATCCATAGAGATCACTGGCTGATCTCGAAGGACTGACCTGCGTCGTAGAGCTGAAAGTCGTGCCTGAGTGTCATGAAATCGTATGATTAGGGGTTGCTCTCGGTTGGGATCTCTCCCCACCCGCCATGCCCTCTCTATCCTATGCTCAGCCACACCCAGGGTAGCGATCACGAACGCAGTCGCATCTACCATCGGTGTAGCCTCAGTGTGTGGGATCCCGCGTACTCTGATGTTGAGAGCCTTACTGGCTCTCTGCTGCTGCTCCATGAGGGTAGCCGAAATGGTGACCCTTGCAGGTTCCCGTTTGGCCACGTCAACCCATATGGAAGTCTCCTCAATAGCAGATTGCATGCTCACAATCTTTGCCTCGACCACCGGGGTACTCCCTGGGGTAGTGTGTATGGCTGTGACCTCCTGTCGGAGCTGCATGATATCCTGTCTGAGTCCCTGAATAAGACCCGCCTACTCCCGAATGGCCCTACCCTGCTCCTGTATGATGCGGCTTTGCTCCTGGTTGAAGCGGACCTGCTCCCGTGCGAAGCGAGCCAACTCCATCTCACGCTCACGGAAACTATGTATCTCCGTGAGCAGGATCTCACGGGCCTCTGGTGTATCAGTCCACCCATGTCCATGCTGAAACTATGGTGACTATGGCATGAAAGAGTGACACTGAGTCCGGAAACTGGACGGTGGCTGAGTAAGGAACGGAGATGACAGTGGAATGGATGAGGCAGTCCCAACGGGGTGTGGGAGGGTGGGCTGACCAAGAGGGAGAGGGGAGAGTGAAGCGTAATGCAGCACAGTGTATGACACCTCCGAAGTAGGGGTCATAAGCTGTGCGAGAGCTGTAACAGGAGAAGAGGGAAAGGGAACAACAACCGGCGCCATGGGCATGAGTATGTCACTGATCGTAGATGTAGATGGAGCTGAGACTGGAACTAGAGCTGGGCCTGAAGCGGGGACTGACGTCGAAGTAGAGACAGAGATAGAGGGAGCTAAGGTTGGAGCTGAAAACGAAACTGACACTGTGGCGGGAGTTGAGGTTGAGGTTGAGGTTAGAGATAGAGGCTGAAGAAGCTGAGGCGGGTCCTACCTTTGCCTTGCTGTCTACCCCGAGTCCACTTCGGTTGTAACGTGTGTTCACATCCTCCAAATTCAGTTGTGTCGTTTGCTTTTTTTTGTTGCTGTTGTTATTTTCGTCTTTCTTGGCTTTGTCCCCCATTTCTCTTGGGGTGCGGGTCACTACAGCATGTCACAGACTTCTACACGTTCGAGTCGAAACACTGGAGTGGAGGAGGAACTAGCTAATATGAGGGCATAGTGGATTAGCAGTAAGAGACGACAAGAATCTGTGGGTACAAAGCCACAAAGATCACACACAAGGTAGAGATTGACTAGATCATGCACGATGGAGGTGCAGCCTATCCCAATTCTACTCAGAGGGGACCATCAAAGTCGAGGTCTCACTCTTGATCGGATACAAAGATCACGGAGACCAATACGAGATACCTTCACCTCTCATTAGAGAATTGCCATGGCACTAGGATCACAGTTGATCACATCTACTTCTCTCAATATTTTTTAGCTTTGAGTTCTAGTTCTTCAATTTCTTAGTATAGCGCTTTGCAAGGGCCCTAGCGAACCCTTTCATCAACCCATGGCGGCTTCTATGAGATACTATTTTGGTCTCATAGACCCATGAGGCCTCCCAAAGATGTTATAATAGCCTTGGTTAGGCGCAGAGCCATTGCCAGGAGATCGAGACGGACAACGCCCATAGACAGTCATCAGCGCTCCATCACTGGCTATACTTCAGCACGACCCGCCTCCTCACCTCCCCTTAACATTTACACCCTACGAGGCCTCATTGTACTGACCAGAGCCGGCATGCCCTAGTGATGTGGATTGATTGACGTGATGATGAGGATTGTGATTATGATGAGGATGAGGTTGATGATGATGTCACTATTGATGATATGACTATGACTATGTACTACTTAGGACTTAGCATTCAGCATGGGTGATGGCACTCGTTTAGTAGCTCCACCCTTTCTACTTGTTGCATCAGGTTTTCTACCAGTCTCATAGACCCATCGGTCTTCCGTAGACTATAATAAACTCTCTCTCTTCCAGTACAACATGGATGCTCCGTTTTCTCCCCTCTTATCACACGAGGTCAACCAAGTTATCCGTGAGGATCTACTACAGCTACACACATTTCGGACCTGGTTGGGACCGAGTGAACTCCCAGCTTCTACAAAGATCACTTCTTACATATCACAACGGAGGGTTTCATTGACCCACCAGGATACACACAGATTCACCTACCCCACTCGCTAAGGATCTCTCTTGGGCAGTTCCGGGTCTCTTCACACAAACTCCGCATCGAGAGCGGCAGAGCAGAGCAACTACCCAGGGAGAGGCACATATGCACACTGTGTGACATGTAGGAGGTTGAGACAGAGGAGCATTTCATCTTCAAGTGCCCTATGTACTATGAGATCCGAGGACGTTTCCACTGCCTCTTCAAGGATAGTTACGAGATTTTAGCCTGTTTCCTCTCCTACCCAGACCAGCGGTGTTTGGCAGGTTTCATTCATGAGGCACTTAGACACCGTGAGAGGATACTTCGAGCACGGAGACAGGAGCAGACTTCTTCCTCGACTGATCCCTCTCAGAGCTCTATCACGGAGTTCTTTCAGCTAGATCACATGGACCCCCACGAGATGAGGCCTCGACATGACTGTGACCCGGAGCCTATGACCCGATAGCTCAGACAACGGGTCGACACAACACAGATCACACTCAGGGACATCCCCTCCTTCTTTAGAGTCGGAGCCCGACCGACGGGGGTTACAGGAGCCCTGGTCAGACACAGAGCTACGAGCAAGAGATGTGCCAAGACCGCACCTCTGAGTGGCTGACAGCACTCTATTGCCGACTTCATGCCTCCACTGCCCCATCCATCCTAATATCTTGCTGCTACCGATGATGATGATGATATTGATGACGATGCTGAGAGTGATATATAGTCGACCATCGACATGACTATGTTGTACTTAGGACTTAGTACTGTTATTCTGCATTGGTATGGATGCTCGTTTAGTAGCTCCACTACCATAGCTTGTTGTATCAGGATTTTCACAGTCTCATAGACCCATCGGTCTTCCGGAGACTTTAATAAACTTTCTTTCTTTCTAAACTTTCTCTCTCTCTCTCTCTCTCTCTCTCTCTATTTCACATGATCTATAGGTGGAAAGGGGCAAGTGGGATCCCCAAAAGGAAAGAACCTACAAAATTTGCCTGCAGGGGAGGTAAAAGATGAACATGTACTCCTACGATGTAGAGCTTATGCACACACCAAAGAAGGATATGGGGTCTTTAGAGGAAATCTGAAAATTTTGTTGAACAGCCAGCCACAAAGCTAGGAAGCTACTTAAAAGAAGTTTTGGAACATTGCAACAAGGTACTCGAGCTAACAGACAAGCTATCACAACAAATACTAACTACATAAAGCAAGTTTGTAAGACGTTTTATTTCACTAGTACTAGTTAATAGTGGTCACCAGTCCCATAGATCCCAAAGGGTCTCACGTAGAATTTAATGATTCATATCATATCCTCCCTCCTGCCCTCTCTGTCTCTCTCTCTCTCTCTCTCTCTCTCTCTCTCTCTCTCTCTCTCTCTCTCTCTCTCAGGCTGCTATGGACAATGTGCCGCCACAAAGGCCGTCGCAACCACTCCAAGGGCAACAAGTAGCCGCGATCACTCCAAGGGCCACAAGAAACAGTCGTGACTACCCCAGGGCCTGTTCTGGGCTGTCGCACCTCATCTATGACCTGTCCCAGGCCCTCAAGACTTATTCCAAGCTAGTAGCCCCCTCCACAAACCGCTCCAGGCTGGACCTGCTGCTGTACTTGCTGCGCACCTCCAGCCCATATCGGACTGTAAGCAACTATAAAGATCAACAAGAACCTGCGAATATACTTGGCCGAATCTATCAAGAAAACCAAGAAGCTCCTCTTGCTGCCTTCCGAACCTGCAAGGACCAGGAAAAACGACCAAGGAAGGCATCCAAGACCAAGAACCAGGCCAAGGTCAAAAGAACTATTAGAGTGCATCAAGGAACTGCCAAACATGTGAGAAGCTCACGGAATTTTAAAGACATTTGATATGTTCTGGAAAAAAAGGAAGCATTCAACTTCAAGGTTCAGATTTATTTTGCACAATGCCTAAACGAGAATGTGCTGAGGATACATGGGGAAAACAAGCTTTGGAAAGTGCTGTTACAGCATATTTGGCGGGGACACCACCTGATGTCAGCACCCACATTAGCAAGATCTGTTTGGTCTTGATTGAAAAAATATAAAATATGAAAGCTGCAAACGTGACACTACTAGCTGAAAAAAGGTTCAGATTTATTTTGCACAATGCCTAAACAAGAATGTGCCGAGGATACATGGGGAAAACAAGCTTTGGACAGTGCTGTTACAGCATATTTGGCGGGGACACCACCTGATGTCAGCACCCACATTAGCAAGATCTGTTTGGTCTTGATTGAAAAAATATAAAATATGAAAGCGGCAAACGTGACACTACTAGCTGAAAATCACAAGCAGATAAAGTGTTGTCTGAAGTGGAGGAGGAGGGAGGAAAGATGCAAGAAGAATGGAGGAAAGAGAGGACTAAAAGAGAAGAATGGAAAAGAGGGAAAACAGCATGGGAAGCAGAAAGGATTTGCATCCAAAATAAAAGCATGATCAATAATGTTTCTTAACTCCATCAATGCTTGGAGAGACGCATTGTAGTTCGATAAGTGTTGGAGCCACTTATTCTTATCATTACCATCATCACCAAGTGACGTGGATTCAATTGTTGTGGACAACGAATTCCATACTTGGTCGCAAGTTACTAGTAACATAAGAATGGGTTAGACTATCAACTCAACAACTCAAGGACACCAAGGGGACACCGGAAGGGGGATGCAAGATCATTGATGAGCTGAAATATGAGAATGAAGAAAAGGCAGATTTGCAAGCAACCATGCAAGGTAAACATGTTGAGTTCACGCACCAAATCACAAAACAGAAAGCAGATATTCTTACATGGAAAGACGTGGTTAAAAAGGGCAGAGTATCAACCAAAAAGGAGTTCATATCCGAAACTTTGGAAAAAGAAAAGAGGCGGAGCAGCAAAGCATTGAATGTGTTGGTCAAGGGTCTAACAGTACGCAACACTCCCATGGCAGATGCTGAAACCCTATTTTGTGAAGACGGGGGTCAACCTTACTTGTGAACCAGCGTGGACGCTGAGTAAGGCAAATGCACCGGAAAGGCCCATGGTAGTGAAACTACGGACAGCTACAAATAGATCCACCCTGATGAGTATGAGGGCAGCACTGAAGGGTATGAGGGAGGGGATGGTATGGGTAATGGCAGCAAGACAGGAAGGCAAATGGGCAGCCTGCAAAGACGGCAAAGTCATCATCCCAGAGAGAGCAGATAGAGAAGAAAGGGTGTAACATGGCTCTTTCTCACTGCCATATATTGGATCACTTTCTTGAGATCTCATTTTTACTGACTACATGTGTATATTCTTCTATGTGAACTCTAGGACTTCACATCCCGACCGGGCATCTCCTGCTATCATGTGCACATCTTCATCGGCAATTCACAGTACTCTCTTTTCATGGCTGATCACCATGCATTGCACCTTCAGTGTGACCCTTTCCGGACATCAGAGCTCTTATCGCCTTCAGTGCAGTCCATCGCCGTCTGTCGCCTTCAGCGCGACCAATCACCTTCAGCATCACTCTATCACCTTCAGTGTGATCTACCATCTTCAGTACGGTCTTGTTTACCCTCTTCAGTATGGTCTTTTGTTACCGTCTTCAGCACGGTCTCTCTCTTTGCCATCTTCAGCATGGCCATGGCTCTTCAGTATCCGTCATAGTCACATCCAGTGACAGGATGTCGGAAGCTAGTGCATGGCGTGGACATCACACCGGTGAAGTTACGAGTCGAATGACTATCTTACCAGATCACCCTCCACCTGGTATTGAATTACCAACATGCCGTACAAGATTGATGACGCCATTCACAGGGGTTCTCCATACCCAATTGATTATTCTACTCCTAACACCTTCAATGGCCTTGGGGGTGAGCCTTGGTGTGTTAGGCTATGATGCTTAGTCAACAAGGACAGATCTAGATCACATAGTGTGAGTGGGAACTGATCTCAAAACCCAGTCCATGAGTATCTAGTTTCTAGGGCTTTTCGAGAGATAAAAGATGGTTCCAGTTTGGTAGAATTCTGAGTTGTTTAGAGCTGGATACAAGCAGTTTAAGTTCTCGGGTTAACTGAGTCCTAGGCCGTAGATTAATTAATTGTGTGCATGGGATCTGGGTAGAGGGGTAATGGGGAAAAATTTTTAAGTGACCTATTTAGAGTATGCAAGTAACTCCTAAAAACTATTCTAACATAGAATAACAAATCAAATACCATAATTAGAAAATTAAAATTTTAGAAATGGTTTTTTTCGCTTTTCACAGCTTTTTCAGACTGCTTTTAAATAAAGAGTGATATATTCTATTCAAAACAAATCATACAACAGGTGGGAGAGAAAGTACTCTATCCCTAGCCTCAACAATGTGGAAAAAAAGCCATGGTGGTGGACTAAAATGCCACGACATCCCAAAAGGGGTCAAATGAAAAAACAAGGAGCAGTCCCATGTCCTCATGAAGGATATAAGTCTCCCACGAGCTGCCAACGAGGTGCCTGTACACCGCTCCCACTTTTAGTATTTTCTCAGCTTTTATTAGCTTTCTACTTTCACCCAAGGTCTATAAAAAGTTTGGGCTCAGTTCTAAGCAGGGACAACTGCTCTCTCTTTACAAATTTGCACCCTCTCCCTACTGCTCTCTTTGCAAATTCGCCCTCTTCCTAGCCATCCTCCTGCTGTCCAACTTGATGATTGCTGGAATTTCTGCTTCAGCCTACATTTCTTCCTTTCCAGTGCCCAAGACGAGTCACGGGGCAAGTATTATTCGCGTATTTCACTTTTATCAGTCACTACACTTTCTTTTACGCACTGTTTTTCTCATGTTCAATTCCGTTTTTTGTCTTTTAGGCTACCAGAAAGTGATTTTTCAGATTTTGTTTCACTCATAGGGCTTTCTAAAACTGATTTTATTTATACTAAACATGTTCCCTTCGATTTCCAAAAGTTCTAACCTCGTTTAGGTTAAAAACGCTAACCGCTTCTGTTGTGGGCTATGTGTTCCAGAGTCTAAGGTTTCTATACTAACCCTAACGGGTAGAATGTGAGTTTCCTATGTTTCAGGGATAAGTGGGACCAAGACCATTTATGCGGCTTTCTCCACCTGGCTAGGGTCTGCCAGTGGCTACTTCTTGGATGATTCTCAACCATTGTACATCTAAGTCCCACTTTGAAAAGAAAGATCATTGTAATAGTCCTATATTTGAAACTTGGCCTAGAACTCTAGATTTCTCAGAGGGGGTTTTGTCCAAAGATCTGTTCTAAAATTCTCAGTTTATTAAGTTATTCGACTGGACATCGCGCTTCTGTGTAAACACGACTCTGACAAAGGGAAGAAGGGGAAATAGGCAGCACATGACGGTGTCTGACTCATGAGATGAGAGCACAACACAACTGAAGATGGCAAGGTGGAATTGTAATGGCACTCTCTGGTCTAACCAAGGGGATTTCTTAGAGACCTATACCGACAAAGACATGATCTCCTTCTAGAATTTTATACGCAATTAGCCTCTTTTGACTGTCCATTTATCGATGGATGAAAAGAAAATGAGAATTTCAAAGTAGTGTCCAAAAGCCCTCTCCAAAACAAACTCGTCATGCGCAGATCTTTGTCACTAATGATAGACTTGGGGCATGCCATGATACTTAAAGATGTTATGAATGAACAATCTAGCCATATGATCCGTTGTTATCTTCTTCCTTACCGGAATGAAATGAGCCTTCTTACTGAACCTACATATCACAGTCCATAGGCCATCCTTCACTATAGGCATCCTAGGAAGATCGAGAATAAAATCCATAGCAATGCTCTCCCACAATCTATCCGGGATAGGCAACGGATGCAACAATCCCAGGGGCCTCTGTTGGTCAAACTTGACCTTCTAACCGATAATCCATGTCCTAACAAAAGCCTCTACATCTCGTCTCAAAACTCGCCAATAGAAAAAATGCGCTTGCCTTTACTATGGCATCAATGCCTCTACACCCTGCATACGATGGAGCATGACTCTCTATCAAAACTTTAGGCCTCAATTGCTTTGTAACACAAAGGCGACCGTGCATCATAAGAAAGCCATCTCTGAGAGTATAATGCTCATGATACTAACCATTAGACGATTAATCATAGATCCTTGCAAAATCCTCATCATGTGCATTCTGATCCTTCATTGCATCCCACTCATGGTGGTATGCAATGAATATTGCTAAAACCTGAGGTTTCCTTGACAATGCATCAGCCACAACGTTCTTTTTGCCCTCAAGATGCACTATCTGAAAGTAAAACATGGATAAGAAATGAGCCAATGCATATGCTTCTCAGACAACTTAGATTGAGTGAGAAACTCCAAGGACTGGTGATCTATCTGCACAGTGAAATCAGCCCCAAGCAAGTACTGTTTCCATGCAGAAAGAGCATGACCCACAATCAACAACTCTTTCTCATAAATGTGCAAATTTCTTTCAGCATCTTGCAAGATTCTACTCTCATATGCAACAACCCATCCATCCTGCATGATAACTGCACCAATGTCAATTTTTCCACATACGTCACATTGGACAGCAAAAGCTTTTTGGAGATCTAGCAAGATCGACACTGGATCCGAAGTAAGCTTTTCTTTCAACATTGCAAATGCTGCAATTCCTTTTTCAGCCCATGTAAAAAGCACTCCCTTCTTCTTCAATGCATAGATTGATGAAGCAATCTCAACAAAATGACGTATGAACCATCTATAGTACAAGCATAACCCTAAACAGCTATGTACATCATGCAAGTTTCTCAACAATTGTGGCCAACTATGGATTGCTTCTAAATCAGCAGGATCCATACGCACCCATCCTTGGACACGATGTGTCCCAAAAAGTGGATCTCAGGCATAAAGAACTCACTTTTCTTTGCAATTATGACCAATCTATGCTTCCTGAGTTCTGCAAAAACTATTGCCAAATGCTTCTTATGCTCTGCCTCATCCTTTGAGTACATTATTATTCATCAAAGAAAGTACCCACAAAAGATTTGTACTCCTGAAAGATTCTATCCACCACTCGGTTAAAGGTGGCAAGACATTCGACAATCCAAATGGCATTTGACACTCTTTGGGCTCTATATTGATGAGATCGCGACTTTCTTTGACCACCTAGCTGGGGAGGGATCCTTGGTTGCTGATCTAATGATACAAATACTGTTGTACGCTGATGACATAGTCCTCATCTCCTCTTTAGTAGCAGGCCTACAGAGACACCTAGAGGCCCTAGAGTTGTTTTGAAAACCTTGGACACAGCTTCACTTACTAAGCAGAGCCGGTTGAGATCGTGCAGTCATACACCTGACTAGGGGTAGTCTTCATAGGGGCAGTTTTCACGATGACTCATGTAGCCAGGCCACGGCTCACATGAGGGCAGGGGGCTCTGGCTCGGTTAGAGCGACAGTGCTTTCACGCACACTTCCGGGATGGCTATTCAATGCACAACCACGGATGCAGCACCCTTTTGGGGGAGTGCCTTATAGGCAACTAGTTTTTTAGTTTTAAGTTTTCATAGCCTAGCGCTCAGCAAGGGCCTTTCTTCAGCCCAAAGTGGCTTGTATGAGTTACCCTTGGATTGTACTTTGTCTAATAGGCCCGCAAGGCCTCCAGAAGATGGTAATACATCTCTCTCTCTCTCTCTCTCTCTCTCTCTCACACACACACACACACGCACACACACACACATACACACAAAAAGAGCATGTGCATGAGCACACACACAAATATATAGGCATACAAACACTGATTTATATTCATACCCTGCTGCATACTTGCTTCATTGCCTCAGCCAGTACCTGCATGTTGGAAGTATAGGGTCAATGCCCCACCTGTAATTCCTCAAATAAGGAGAGCTAAGGGGCTTGATACCTCAGAACATACAACAGTATTTGCATCAATACGGAGATGGGCTGAGGCTGCCACGTGGGCAGTACATGGGGATACTCGTTGGTGCGCAGCCACATGGGCCACCCACAGCAGCAGCAATGGCTGGCATTTGGCCCTGCTTGAGGGTCCACAGCTAAAAGGGATCACCAAAAGGATTGTGGCAAAGAGAAGGTACCTAATTGGAAGCAGCAGCAGATGGAGAACGTGGCAGCAGAAGGTACTGGTCGGGTACAGCAGCAGGTACAAAGGGCTGCCAGCTAAGCAGCAGGGCAGCAGAAGGAGCAGCTGCCAGATGCCAGTTTTAGAGGCCCACAACCAGCAGCAGAATATTCGGAAGGACCACAGTCTGTGGTTGGTGGAGGCCCAGGTCAGATGGCAGGTCAGGTCAGGTGGCAGACTGGTCGTCCAGTCTGCCTAACCAGTCGGCTATTTTGGCTGCTATCCAATCCGGGGAGTCCCCCATGCAAGCCACACATCAGGGTAAGCAGCAGAGGGAGACCGAGATCTACACCATCAGTTCTTGCAGGGAAGAGGTTACAAACATCCACAGCACACCTTGGAGAGCACAAGGTGTTGCATCAGAGGGAGCTAGCTTAGACTGCAGAGAACATGAGAGCCATTTCCTGACAAATGTAATGTAAGTGTTTTGAAGTGTCAAGAATGCCTTAGGAAATTGGAGTGCTCAAAGCATGCCTTGTGTCAGCAGCTAGAGTAGAGTATGTTCAGTGTATTCTTCTCCATCACGTCAGTTTACGTCTACTTGGAATGAACTAGTCAATACATATGTTAGTCAGGTACATGTCTCGTAGTGGCTTCAGTCCAAGGTAAGGAACTTGAGGTGGATGTAAAAGTACAACCGGAGTTTAAAGAACAAGAAGAGAGAAGACAGAGTTTTCAGGGCCTTCTAACTAGCACAATGATGACACTCGTATGGAAAACTTAAGCGAACTGGTACCATCCTATCATGCAGTATACCTATTGAAAAACGTCCGCGTGGGGGGCCTTCTATCAACGACCAGTACAATGATAAAGATTTTGAGACTCGTATGGAAAACTTAGAAAATTGGTACCATCCCGTCATGTAATATACCTATTCAATAGAATCCATTGATAACTCGCATTTGCACTTTTACAGTTTATCTTACATGTAAGAAAATTTGAATTTTCAATCATGCTAAGCAGTTGGAAGGAAGACAAGCTTGGATATTAGATGCTCTCACTCAAGATCGACTTAAGTAGAGACTTCCCCAATTAGAATAGTGAAACATCTCTCGCCACAAGCATGCATGACTAGCAAAAGATAAGGTCGGTTTCTTACCCTGCTCTATCATTTTCTATCATCACTTTCAGAATTCCTGAGGTCTTTTCCTGCTATATTCCTTTTCGGATCCCTCCTTCCCTTCCTCCCTCCCCCTCTTGCCCTCCCCTCTCTCTCTCTCTCTCTCTCTCTCTCTCTCTCTCTCTCTCATATGAAGCATCCTATATCTTATCCTTTTTTTCACGATCATCCAGTGAACAAAAAGTGGCACAACCAACAGACCTGTTTGGAGATGAATGTTTCCAAAGATTTCTGCAGTACAAGCACGGTTGGATGCATTTCCACTGACCTCCCAGCTTCTATACTGCTCTCCATTTTCTTCACACAAACTTTGCCCCAAATTGCCAGGAGTGAAAACTCCTTTAATGTCACACCATGCTTTTGTAATTCACACAGGTAATCCAGCTCACAAGACTGCAAAAAAATTAAGGCTTTGCCTCTTTGACCAAGCCGAGCAGTCCTCCCAACTCTACATGCAAAAAACGACCCACATGATTGACATAACACCATTATCAAAAGAATGTACCACACAGACATAAGCAGCTGTCTCCAGAGTACCTAAAATGAATGTACTCACAACAATGTAGTCATGGATGCATGCATTTTTATTATTTCGAGAGCAGTCCTTGAATGCAAAACTAAAAGTTTCTACTCCATCATAGTTTTCAAAAAGAATGTAACAAGCAACTGCTGTAGCCAATTTGCAAGCAATCTTTCCCACAGCTTATCCACTAGCATAAACCTGTTGGGACCCCACACCAGATTTGCTGCCTCATTAATATGAAGAACTAAACTATATCAACAGAACATAGCATCCAACATCCTACAAATATGTTTTATTAAATACTGTTACATAGACAGTACTTGTACATTTTAATTTATCCAATCTGTGATTACATATGCCTAAGAAGACTATAATATGTCTAATCTGTTTAGTTACACTTTGGCTTGAGCCCATGGTTTTGAAGAGTGCTAAGTCAAGGCCTTTTCTTCTGTACTAGAGCACGATAAAAGGCGTGGCAAAGCTCCAAGGATATGGCATGCAATGTGGAGAACAAAATGCCAAACAGAAAACCGCTATGCACCTAGACTTCAAGTAATATAAATCATGCATCCCCAATACCTATGGCCAAAACAACACTCATATAAGCGTAACAGCCCCTGCTGGAATCTCACAAACCAGGGGGCAGGCCTGCGTTCAGCTCCCCACTTTGATGCCGACCTATGACAAAGTATCCGAAATCCTCGTCTCTCCCTCCTACTCCTATTCTAGACAAGTATATAGAGACTTAGTGGCAAGAGTCCCCCCCGCCTAATGAGGTACATATGGGTCCCACCTTCACCAAGGGGATTGCTCTTATGGGTGGCCTCATAATTCCCTCCAAAGGGCAGAGCTTAGAACCCTACTAACTATTGGGTACCGGAAGCATTGGAACCAAGATGGAATGCAAGGGAACAAACAAAAAGATAAGGGAATGAAGTGTACATGCAAATGAAAGTACAAGAGTGGCCAATATATGGCAACTAGTTGAGTAAGGAATAAAATGTCCTAAATAAACTAGGTGTACTAGGACTAATGTCCTCGTTGGCCCACAAGGCTATCTCAGGGCTAAGTGCTAACAACCCATTTTATGGTATGGTTTTAGTATCCTAGAAACATCTCAAGCAAATCTGGAAACTATATCATGGTTGCACATGTTTGTCTAAATGGTTCCAAGTGAATGACTACCGAAATGCCTCAGACTTGGGTCCTGATAGAGCCTTCGTGAAGAGATCTGCTAAGTTATCCTGCATGGGAACATAGGGCAACTATATATCTCCAGTTGACTGTCACTCACAAACATAATGATAGCATACCTCAATGTGCTTTATATGCACATAAACACTCGATTACATGTAACGGCCAAAGCACTTTGGCTGTGAGTGTAAATATCTAGATGAATCCAGAAACACGCCCAAGCTCATCCTCTAAAAACACAACATACTGCAGTTTCAATCTCATGATAGTAACTCATAAGATTAAAAACCATGAACTCCATCATGCATAGCAAGGACTAGCAAAGACTGGCTGTGAGTGTAGATAGTAGAAGTGCTCTCGCTGACATGAAAGTAATTTGCTAGCCAAACACACTCTACTGTAGGTGTGAAGGCTGCTGTGTAGTTAGCTTCACAGCCGGAAGTAGCAACTCTAGGCTGCTTCTTACTGAACCAAGATATGAATGAAGAGCCAAGCCTAAAACAGTTGCCCATGATGTCATAACAACTTGCGCAATCACTGTTCGTGAATGCATGCAAAACCAATGAAGATTGATCATCATAGAACATTCTCAATGCTGCATGGCTTTCAAGTAAAGGAAGACCCAATTTACTACTTGCCAATGCTGTGTGTCAGGCTGGTGCATGTACCTGCTTAACTGGGAAACAGCATACTACAGATCAGGCCTGGTATGCATCAGCAAATAAGGCAGCCCACAGACTACCGAAGGAAGTTCCGATGGAGGCTTACAATACTGGAATTAAAAGTCCTACAAAAGCCCCCCCTGAACATTAGCAAACTGGATGCCCAAATAGTAATGTAACCTGCCCACAGCTGACAATGCAAATGATTTCTGCAAATCATCTTTGAAATGTGCAATTTCTATGTATCAGGCCCAATGAGAAGCACGTCATCCACATAGGGAATTAAAATCAGAAAATCTGATTCACTCTTCCGGACATAAAGAGTGGCCTCTGTGGGGCTATTTTGAAATCGAAGCTATAGCAAAAAAGAATGTATCTTGGCATACCATGCCTGGGGTGTCTTCCTCAAACCATGGGTGACATAGACATCTTCTAGTATAATCCCCATGAAGGAAAGCGGTCTTAACGCCCAGCTAGTGTACCTCCCCATGCCTGTGGGATATAAGAGGAAAAACGCACCAAATGGTGTAACACGGGAAGTGGGAGCCTCCTCAAAGTCCATGCCATGTTGCTCGGCATAACAAGGCGGGCTTGTAACGGTCAACACTTCCATCAGCTTTGTGTTTCAATTTGTACACCCACTTAGTGCTTATGACAAGCTTGCCAAGCAGGCAATTACACACTCCCAAGTGCCATTAGCATGAATGGAATCAAGTTCAGCTCTCATGGCCTCCATCCATTCAGTGCTTCCAAATGCATCTCGGTGACATAGAGGTTCCTCATTACAAGCAGTGGCAATCAATGCAACATCAAGCAAATTGCCATGCCTTGGTTGTTGCCATGCATTGGTCGTTGTGCACCTCTGGAGCGGGCAGCCAAGGGCTCAGCTTGCTTGCTGTCCCCTAAAGTGTCCAAGAGCCACCTTGGGACTGTCTTTTGCTGTCTAATGACAGCCCTCTCCTCGTTAATTGCATGATCACCATGTTGCTGCAAATCAGGCTGAGCATGTGGAACCTGAGAAGGCTGAGGGCTACTAAAAGCAGGTGGAGTTTGACCCTGCAGAATTTGATCTGAATCTGCATCAGACTGAGAAAGCACCGGCTTACATCCTGACCATGCCTCATAAGGTGTAATTGTCTTCAATGCCCAAGTAGGGGCCCAATTCAGCACATAGTTTGTGCACATGAGAGCATCTATCCAAAATTTATTAGGCAAAGGCTTGTAGGCCATCTTCTCCCAGTTCTAGTGATGCCCTATAGGCCTTGGTATGTGCCTTGTAGGCATAGTTATAGGAAGTTAGTTTATTTTGTGCCTTTTATGCCACATAGGACACTTAGTCCTATGTGACACCTAGGACACTTAGTCCTAGGGTCTAGGTACAAGTACTATGTACTTCTCTTTTCTTAACACACTAGTTGACGTGACGGCTATTCATCTATCGACTCTTTGTACCTTGCACTCTCTCTTTCGTTTAACGATCCTACAGTGGTATCAGAGCTTGGTTTGACTCGTCTCCTGCCTCCGGATTTGCACCAACTCCCCTCAACCTATCTGCTCCTCCATCCATACAGTCCGTACGACTGTACGGACGCCCGTACACACAACCTACACATAGGACGTACATCACCGTACAGCTCCGTACTTGTGTTCCGTATGTCGTACTTGATCCGTACATCGTACTTCCGTCGTACATGGTCCGTGCATCGTACTTGCTCCGTATTGTGCTCAGCACCTGTTCCATACATTGTAGATGTTCCGTACATGCTCCGTACAGTCAAGTACATGTGCTTCCGTACAACAAAAGCCCTGCGCCACACGTGCGATCACTTTGTGCCTGCATCATCTTCCGTACAACTTGCAGTATTCCATACAGTGATATTCCGTACAAGTGTTCCGTACAATTTCGCACGTGCGAAACTGCCTTCAGGTTCCATACTTGCTTTGGCATTGGTTGTGATACAAGACATTCTCAAAATTTGGGGCTTTTAAGGGCTTTTGCTGCCCTTACCTTCCTTTTACTGTTTGAAGTCTTATTAAGCTATTTCAACAGTTTGGAAAGCCTACATCTTGAGGTCTATACGTTGGGACAGTTGCACCTTTGCAGTCACTTTGTGGACAGCAAGTCCTAATTTTGCAGTTGCAAGGCTTGAGGCTATCTCTTGGGATTTGGTCTGCAATTTCTTGTTTGATTGCAGTGCATTTGGGTGAGATTGCAAGATATTGAGTCACTTTTGCAGGACATTGGATCAGATTACAATACATTGGGTCACATTTGCAAAATCTCAGCAAAATTTGGGGCTTTTCAGCATTTGCCCTCTTTTTGGCCTATTTGCCCTAATTAAATTTGGGGCTTTGGCCAAATTTGCTGTTTTTGCAGTGAACATTGCCTGACACAATCACATTTGGGCCAAATCTGCATTTGCCCTTTGATTTGGGTTGGAAATTTGCAGAATATTTATTTGCAGATATTTGCTGTCATTTTTGGACAGCCAGCTCTTTGCAGTGATAGCCTTGAGGGTTTTGGGTTTTCAGGCCTTTTTCAGGGTATCACATTTGCAATGGCTGCGAACAATCATGATCTATTTGGCATTCTTCGTGAAGATGATAAGTTGGATGGCACCAACTATCCGATGTGGTCTTATCTCATGAAACATATTCTTGTTGCAAGGCATTTCTGGAATATTGTTTCTGGGGTTGATCCGAGGCCAGTCAATGCTACAGTGGTTGCCTCTACTGCTGGTCCCTCTGCAGAGGGTACTCCTCCTGATGCCTTATCTTCTAGCACCTCTACTACTGCTCCCCCAACTCAGGAACAATCAAGATGGGATGCAAGAGATGCAAATGCACATTCCTGTATTGCTTTATCATGCAAGAGAATCATTATTCCACACATCTGGTCTTGGAGGACAGCAAAGGATGCTTGGGACAAATTGTCTTCTCTTTATTAGATTCGCAATGAGGCACGTGTTGCATTTTTAAGAAGACAGTTGCAAGAAGTCAGTATGAATGAAGGTGATTCTATGGATGCATATCTGACAAAGGTGAAGGACCTCATGGAACAACTTGCCAATATTGATGAGGTGGTGCCAAATTCTCAGCTTGTCAGTACCACATTGAATGGATTCCAGATTCATATCAAGGGTTTGCTACAACCCTTCGGTTAGTGGCCATGGGTAATCCAAACCACTACTCTTTTGATCAACTAGTTACTTTGCTTTTGCAGGAAGGAAGAAAGAAAGAAATTTTATTAGAGTCTTCGGAAGACCGATGGGTCTATGAGACTAAAAGAAAACCTGATACAAATCACAGTAAGGGTGGAGCTACTGAAACGAGCATCATCACCCATGCTGAACCCTAAGTCTGAGCAAAGTCGTGCTAATAGACAGATCATGCATTTGCTTCACAGCAGACAAGAAGAGGCAAGCTTCCAAGCCTATGGGCAAGCCTAAATGTGCGCATAGCAGTGGCAATTCCTCCAATGCATCTAAAAATACAGCAGATAAGTCAAAGAAGAAAAGATGCAACTATTGTCGCAAGCCTGGACATGACATTTCAGAATGCAGGAAGCGCATTGCTTCGGAGAAAAAGAAAGCAGGATTGACAGTTAATGCCTCACATGCAATTGAATCCCACGAGCCAGCACATGCTTCACATGCACATGCTCTCCAAGATGATTGGGCATGGGCTGTCCATTGTTGATTTGATCCCTCCAAAGTTGATGCACTCTTTACTGCTAATGATGCTCAGTCTTGGTATTTTGATAGTGGTGCTTCCAAGCACGTCACATCTTGCAGACAATTGTTTCATTCCTTAGCTGATGCACCTCAGGGAGGAATTGTCACATGTGCTAATAATGCTTCCTATGTTGTAAAAGGAATTGGAGATCTGCAGCTCACATCCATTTCAAGCCATCCTATCACTTTGACAAATGTTCTTTTTGTGCCTGGGATTGAAGTCAACTTGATTTCAATTTCAGCAATTGCCACTTCAGGTTTCAGAGTGATTTTTAATGGATACAGATGCCTAGTATATGATCTTCGTGATGACAATGCCATAGTTCTCACTGGCACTTTGCAAAAGGGACTTTATCACCTTGATCATCACTCAGCTGCACTTTCTATTGAAGCATTTACTATTTCAGATTCACAGCTTGCTGAAACTCATCTTTGGCATGAGAGAATGGGTCATCTCAATTACAGAGCTCTTGCAAAGCTACATTCACAGTAGATGGCAGATGATGTACCTCAAACTCACACAGTTTCCAAATATGTGTGTGAGGGTTTTCTTTTGGGTAAGATGCATCGGTTTCCTTTTCAAAAGAATTGTCCAAAATTCTCACAAAGGAAATTGCAGCTAGTACACAGTGATGTCTATGGCCCAATGAAGACAACTTCCATTGGAGGGTACAAATATTTCATGACTCTCATTGATGACTTCACAAGATATTGTTGGGTATATCCTTTAAAAGCCAAATCTGAAGTGTTCTTATGCTTTCAAAGGTCGCTGAATATGGTTGAGAATGAATCAGGATGCAAGCTTGTCACCCTCAACACAGATAGGGGGGGAGAGTATATGTCAAAGGAGTTTGATGCATTTTTGTCTTCACGGGGCATTGTTCACTCATGCACTACTCCTTACACTCCTCAGCATAATCCTGTTAGAACAGGTCTACTATGGAGATGGCCAGATGCATGCTTAAGGCCAAGTCCTTGCCCAATAAATTTTGGCTTGATGCAGTGATGTGTGCCAACTATGTGCTGAATAGATCACCTACAAGGGCATTGAAGACTATTACACCTTATGAAGCATGGAAAGGCAGAAAGCCTTCACTTTCACACATGAGAGTTTTTGGGTCTCTTGCATATGTTCATGTACCATCTCAGCTGAGACATAAGCTTGATGGCAAGGCAATCAAATGCATATTTATTGGTTACAGCCAAGAGAGCACAGGGTATAGGTTATACCAACCAAATACTGGGAAGATTATTGTTAGTAGAGATGTAATCTTTGCTGAACATTCGGCTTCTCCTCTTGTGGACTGCAAAGCTAAGCCAAAAGTTGACATGTTTGATGCCTTTGACTCTTGGTTACCTCTGCCTTCCTCAAAGGAGGACTTTGACCAGCAACATGAGCCTCCTACAAGCCCTCCAACAAGCAATGATCAGCCAGTACCCCATGCTGATTTGCAGATTTCTCTTCCAGCACAAAATGATCCCACTATTCATGATGCAGTGATTGAAGAAAGAGCTGTCGATAGACAGCAAAGGCAAGTTCCCAGATGGCTTCTTGATACATTGAGGGATAGCAAACAAGATAAGCCTTTTGCTGCCCGGACAAGATCAAGGAATAGCCAGATGCATGGTCACTTTCTTGAGTTTGCACTCCTTGCTATAGCTTGCAATGAAGAGCCTCTGTGCCATAAAGATGCTTTTGACAGCAAAGAGTGGATGGATGCAATGAGAGCTGAGTTACAATCCATTGCAAAAAATGACACATGGGAATTAGTAGATCTCCCTCCCGGCAAGCATGCCATTGATATGAGGTGGGTCTACAAAATCTGATGGCAACATAGATCGACACAAAGCCCGTCTTGTTGCAAAAGGGTATGCCCAACAACAAGGCATTGATTTTGAGGAGACATTTGCTCCCACATCCAAGATTACTACCATTAGATGTGTCGTTGCCATTGCAGCCCATCACCATTGGCAAGTGCACCAACTTGACATCAAGACTGCTTTTCTTCATGGGGATCTGCAGGGAGAAGTATATGTCACACAACCTCCTGGCTTTGAGGTTGTTAATTCTGAAAACAAGGTATGCCGGCTTCGCAAAGCCCTTCATGGTTTGAAGCAAGCACCCAGGGCATGGTATGCCAATATTCATGCACACTTACTATCCCTTGGTTTTCAGAATAGCCCCACAGAACCCACTCTTTATGTCCGTGGGAGTGGATCTGATGTTTTAGTGCTGATTTTATATGTGGATGATATGCTCATCACGGGCCCAAGTACTCGGCATATTGCAGCTTTCAAAGTTGATTTGCAGCAGGTTTTTGAAATGTCAGACATGGGACAGCTCCACTATTATTTGGGCATTCAGTTTGCTCATGTTGAGGGGGGGTATCATGATGTCTCAGTCCAAGTATAAAGGACAGCTCCTTGATCGTTTTCAGTTCGAGGATTGCAAGCCAATCTCTACTCCAGTGGACCCTGGCTTCAAATTCTCAGCTCATGATGGGAGCTCACCATGTGATATCTTATCAGCAGGCTGTTGGATGCCTTATTTATTTATGTCACACCAGACCTAAGTTACAGTATGCAGTATCTTAGCTCAGCAAATTCATGCACATGCCCAACTCACAGCATTAGCAAGCAGTGAAGAGAGTTTTCAGATATCTCAAAGGCACTCAGAATTTAGCCCTCTTCTATGGTGATCAGGGCTCACTTACCATGCATGCTTACACAGCGGATAGTGACTGGGCAGGATGTTCCGACACCAGAGTGTCACATACTGGCAATTGTTTTTTGCTTAGCAATTCATGTATCTCTTGGCTTAGCAAGAAGCAACCAACAATTGCCACATCTAGCTGTGAGGCTGAGTACAGGGCAGCTTTCACCGCTACAGTAGAGTGTGTTTGGCTTCGACAGTTACTTACAGATCTTGGTATTCGCCAGACATCCTCCACTATGGTCTACATTGACAGCCAGAGTGCCTTGACCATTGCGCGTAACCCAGTGTTTCATGCGCGTACCAAGCACATTGAAGTTCATTATCATTATGTTCGAGAGCGGTTGTCAGCAGGAGACATAGAGTTGTCCTATCTTCCCACAGAGGACAACATAGCAAATCTGTTTACAAAGGCACTTCCTCGTCCCAAGTTCGAAGTCTTCCGACATGCTTTACACTTGGTTCCCTTTGTTACGTGATCTGACATACCTTGTACATTCATAGGTGGCTATATCCTTTTGGATGAACATGTGCCACCATGACCAGAAAATACCAGGTATTCTGAGACGTTTCCATAATACTTCAGCCCATACCATGGAGGGGGGTTTGTAGGCCATCTTCTCCCAGTTCTAGTGATGCCCTATAGGCCCTGGTATGTGCCTTGTAGGCATAGCTATAGGCACTTAGTTTATTTTGTGCCTTTTATGCCACATAGGACACTTGTTCCTATGTGACACCTAGGACACTTCGTCCTAGGGTCTAGGTACAAGTACTATGTACTTCTCTTTTCTTAACACACTAGTTGACGTGACGGCTATTCATCTATCGACTCTTTGTACAAGGCTTTCCCTTAAGCATACACCTGGCCATATTCCATTATGGACCGATTCCTCCGCTCTATGACTCCATTCTATTGCGGGGTGTAACGAGGCGTGCATTGATGACTAATGCCCAATGCTGCCAATAAACCAGCAAACTCATGAGACATATACTGACCCCCACCCCCCCTCCCCCATCTGTACGGAGGGTCAAGAGTTTGCGCCCACTCTCCTATCAGCCATGGCTAAAAAATTTTGAAGAACGCAAAGACGACTTGGCCTTGAGACGATAGACCCATGTGTGTCTGGTGTAGTCATCCATAAAAGTGAGAAAATAATAGAAACCCCCAAGAGAAGCTATCTGCATCGGACCACAAACACCATTGCGCACTAAGTGCGACTTCCTGGATGCCCCAAGAGTCCCATCTTTTGGGAATGAGAACCGATGCATTTTATCCAGCAAGTAGCCTTCGCAAATGTGCTGTTTAGGTGCATGCATCTTTGGAAGATCCAAAACATAATTGAGGTGCCCCAATCTCTCATGCCATGTGTGTGTGTCTGAAATTTGAAGCACCATTATCGAAATACAATAGAAGAATCTGAAAGTGATAAGGCTAAGGCATCCAATGACACATTATAATGGCATGTTACAACGAATGCTACCCACTCATTATGAGTCAAATGTGCTGCCTCATTGTTGTACTATTTGGCAGCTGGGACATTTGCGACTATAAGTCCGTGTTGCTTCTTCTTCTCGAAAGCAATGAGCTTCTGGCAGTTAGATATTTCATGGCCTGGTTTTCTCCAGTAATTACAGTGTTTCTTCTTCTTCCCATCAGCTGGGGAAGAAGAAGATGAGGTACCAAATGAAGGTTTGGGCTTGCTGTAATCCCCCCCTCTTTGCCTTTGCCCCTGTGATATGTGGCAGAGGCCTGATCTACATTAATAATAGCAGCCCGGTTTTAACGACTCTGCTTCCATGAATTGAGTTCTCTCTAGACCAGCAAATCCAGGAACCCAATCCCAAGGAAAAGGCCGAGAGATCGAGGAGACAACGCCCTCCACCACAGCATGAGACAGCTCACCAAACACACATACAAGACATTTTCACATCTCACCAGAGAGCCATCACTGTACCAGGCTTCGGTTTCTGGCCACAGCTCCGTGACTGATTTGATTCAGTTTGTACTTGATTGATTGATTATGATCATTATGATTTTGCTAGTATAGATTAGGACTCAACAAGGGCCATAGCGCGCCCTTTGCTCCAACCCATTGAGGCTTGTATGAGTCTACTTTTTGTGCACTCTGCCCCATAGGCCCGCAAGGCCTCCCGCGGATGTTAATATGTCTTTCTTTCTTTCTTTGTCTGCAGAAATCCCTCTTTCTCTTCACCTCTAGAGCAGCAGCCACACATCTTTCTCTTCCCCCTACCTTGAAGAATCTACAGCAGTCTCTCTCTATACCATTACTCCAAGGCTTTCTCTCTTTTCCCTGAATCCATTTCTCTCTCTTCCTTGAGCATTTCTCTTTCCAGCCCTTAAGATCTCTCATCCAAGCAAGAGGGGCTGCAAATTTCACCAAGGGGCTCCATAACCAAGGAAGAAAAAGTAGGCTGTCCTTGTATGATATTTGTACCAGGATTGCTCAAGGGCATTGGCAGATTCATCACCAAAGATGATGGTGCCATTAACCTTTGGTTCCACCTGGATTGTACCTGTGTACCAGGGGGGTTTGCCTGCACGGAACCGGACCTCGAGGAGCAGGACCTCGGGTTGAAAGACCTAGGAGTGAGGATGTATCCAAATTGTTCCAGGGGGCTTCTCCATGGGAGCCAATGCAGCATCTGTAACGACGTGTGCGGATTGGCCCATGGGTCGGTGAGAATGGGTGTTGGGAGTCTTGTAGGTCACTTCCCCACCTGTGAGCCCCCAAATGAGGAGAGCATTGGGAAGGTCTACCAGCAGAGGATCAAAGATGCCACGTGGGCAGCCACCGGGGCAGAACTGATAGCTTGCAGGGCTGCCATGTGGGCAGCAAGGACTCCACAAAAGTCTGTCAGATGACTGGGACTGGAGCAGCATCAATATGGAGCAGAAGAAAGCCTGCAAGGACAGCCAGATGGAGCTGCCAGGGCCAGATAAAAGGGCAGCAAACAGTGCTGCAAGTCTGTGCAGCGTCCAGGACAAGACTGGAGCAGATTGGAGCTGACTTGTCAAGGCAGAGCAGAATATAGGCATCTAGAGCTGGACTGACATGGCTTGAAGGTTGCTGCAAGTTGGGAAAGAGTCTGCAGACAAAGCAACAGATCTGTGCAGCAGTCAGAAGCCTTTGGAGTGCATTGGCAGGTTGGGGCAGAGCAGAAGCACCCAGCAGACAGGCGCAGCAATGGGACGATGCCACGTGGTGCAAGGCGAGGAAATTTGGGCCAGTCTGTGTCTACATCAGCAAGTTGGCCAGTCTGTAAGTCTACAGACTAGGTCAGTTGGTTTGCTAGAGGTTTCCAGGCCTAAAAAGGCGCCCAACTTCTTTGTATCCATTGTATTCCAGTGAGCAGGGCTCTGGTGCCTTACTTTGGGATGCAAACACAGCAGCGGGAAGGTCAAGAACACCAGCAAGAGGTCCTCATACTTGGCTGCCTACACAGCAGCAAGGACGGATGGAATCACGGGAGTTGTGCCTCACCATTGGCTGCAGACAGAGGCAGCAAGGAGGTCAAGGATCAAGCTGCAAATACTGCGTTACGATTGGCTGTCCAAGGGAGCAGCAGGACAGTTTGTTTGCGGGGCACCACTACGAAGCCCATAGAAGCTCTGGGAGAGCACGCAGCTGAAGTGTATTGAAGATTCCATGCGGAGGTAGGAGACCAGATTCTACAGGGGTCCACATCTAGGCAGCACCCTGCTGATAGATGGTGGCACACTCTCTCCACATTTTGTATATGGTTTGGTCCATCTTTAGAAAAATATATATTACTGTTTCTACTCTCTCTTCAACACAGTTCATATACTGTCTGCACATCTCTCTCTATAGACTAGTACACACTGAGGAAAGAAGTTGGATTTTAAATTCGCACTCTGTGATTCCAGGGCACTATCTCTTTCTTTAGCTTCCGCTCTGTGGGAGAGTTGGCTGTAGCAAGCAACCTCCACCTCTGTTTTCTAACAGGACGAGCTTTCATTTTGGATGGCAAGGAGCATGTCAAATGTATGGTGGCAAACAATAGGCCTGATAGAGGCATTTTGCAGTACATGCAGGCAAATTGCTGGTAAATTTATGTCCTGGGAAAAGGGAATTGCAAATATGATCGGAAGATATGCAGATAAACGTGTCCAAACACACATCTGCGCCAACAAAGCACGCACATAAAAGGTCCAAAACTGCCAATTGACAGTAAAACAGCCATAGCTTTTCTCCTCTGAGTGCAAGTTTATATGAAAATTCAATTAATCTGGATCCACATAGCAATACGTTTTAGAGGACACATCAGCTTCATTCTTCTGTCTTTTATTTCACCTGTTCTCTATTTACTCTGTGAAGTCACATCCAGAGACCTTAAAACTTGATAACAATATTGAGAAAAAATGAACCTGCTGTAAGATTGCACTGAAGCAAGAACAAATGTCACAACTGCTGGGTTCAAGCAGTTAAACAGCATCTTATATTCGTCCTCAATAACACAAGAAACTGACCTATGAACATATTCATTGGCGTCACCAGGGGGGTCATACTGAATTATGTGAGTGACTTTTGGTATATCCAAACCCCTGGCTGCAACATCAGTACACAGAAGGAGAGCTGAGGCTTCTTTGTTAAATTCATAAAAGGTCTCAGTCCGTTCCTTTTGTGACATGTTCCCATGCAAGCGTAAACTTCTACACCCAAGGAAGCCTCTAGCTTTGGTTTTTTCTTCTCTTGCAACAAAGCTCCAGTAGAAGTCGTTTACAAGTGCATAATGGAAGTCGACAGAATCACACGTGGAAAAGAAAACAACCACCTGCTCCAACTCCACAATATAAACGTAGCATTTCAGCCCATACTTTTCTGGAACAAATTTGTATACTTAAGCTTATTGCTTCCAAGGAACAACAAAATGCAAATCCAGAACTCTAAAAAACTAACAAAGAAAAACAAAAACAGACCTTGTGACCACGAGACAAATCAAGCCATGTATGCAGCACAGCCAATAATGTCACCAATCGCAAGTTGCATGGCACTGCACCCACCCCAATAGATCAAAAGGCAACAGACAGAATTATGAGATCATAAACTATGCATACCAAATAGTAGACACTCTCGCGCAGAACATCCTCACCATTCTTAGGACTCAACCCAATTATTTGGCACACCATAGTCAGAAGGCACCTTTCAAATGCTGTATTGCGGGAAAAGAGAAAGCTCAGTGTTACCTTTCACATATCTCTGGACCAACTGTGCTGGTAATGTGTATTCCAGAGGACTGTGTACACCTTGTGTACCTTGTAAGCGACTATCATGTACAGGCATTCCTGTTGCTTTGATAGATGCTGCCAAATCCGATCCATTCAAAGGCCTTGAGGACTCTGTGAGCCCAACTGTTGCTGGGTTTCTTAAACTCAGAGATGCAAGCTCCATAACCTCATCACCCAACGTGGCAGATAATAGCAGATGCTGCCGCTTCCTCTTTCTGTTTCCCTGCTGACCACTAGGAGTGGCAGACTGATGTGATTCAACAAAACTCAAAATGTTCTTTATATCCTTGCCAAATCCAAGACTTAAGAGCCTGCAACAAGGCATGCAAGCCAGCTTTCGTTACCACACTCCTTTTAACTGAGTACATGCACCTACCGTTCACCTCGCTCACCCCCCCTCCCCAAAAAAGCATCGTATACCGAATAAAAAATTGTAGTTTGCTATGTAAACTACTAGCATAACTAAACTTCAATTCTTATTAACATAGGCATCCATCATCTATGCAAACATCCTATGGCTATTCCACACAATGTTCACTACAATTCTATAAAAAATACATGGCAAAATTTTTGTCCATGAAACATAACAAAGATATAACAGCTGCCAGTTGCAAAAAGGCATATGAGACAAATTAAGCGAACTGTGGCATTCCATTGCATGATTCTACTCGTCAATTATTTGTCAACTTCAAACAAAGGCAATCAGAACTTTCACTTTCTTAGAGGAGTTTGAAGCTTCAAGCCACAAACTCTGACAGACTACAAAATGAACTTGAAGTTTCAAGGAGTAAGCCACAATGCGAAAATTCAACCAAACGCCTTAGAAAGTTTACCTATCAGCTTCATCAAATACAATCCATTGCACATTATCATAACAAAAGGAGGAAGTATTCTGCAAGTGATCTAAAAGACGGCCAGGGGTGGCAATTAAAATATTGACACCTGGGAAAGAAAATACCACCACATAGTTAGATACAATCTGCAAGATGTTTGAAATATTGACAAAAATTTTCCATAAAATGGTCACTTAAAGAACTTGTTATGATTTCATGAAGTTGAAATCATATAACCGCAAAGATTCACCATCTAAGAAAGGTGTTACTAAGATACAAATCTAGTTTGGGTTTGCCAAAGCACCTCTCATTCAGCTTCCGCAATGCATGCCCGAGGCATGTGTAGATACAAGGGCCCTACCAGCAACTGGAAAAGTCCAAGGCATACAAAAAATATTGACAAAGTTTACACAATTGAAGGTGCCAAATTGGACTAAATTACATGCTAACAACTTTGAAGTATCCACAAATATTTATTGTCACCTTTAGGATAAATTCTGAGCTAAAGAGCACTACTCTTCAAAGACAAGGGCCATCCAAGCTTAAGAGCACTGCTCTTCAAAGACAAGGACCTAACATCAAAAGCATGCAATCTTGACTAATAGTTCATTTACATCGTTTTAACCATGACTTGTAACTACACGCATAAGATAAACTAAGGCACTTTCCACTCCTAATATTTTACTCACACCAGTACTCAAACGTAGACACAAGCCACATACATAAAAAGATAAAACTCTCTAGAGATGTGAAAATCGACCAATTTCATGGCCAAAGGCTATATAAACTATTGGTCCGATGGATTGACCAAAACCCTCAAGGGTTGTGATATTGAATCTACACTAGGTTACAAAATGCATAGCAAGTAAATAGGGTCCTACTGCTATACTTGTACTTAGTAATGCTTGTACTTAGCATTATCATACTATTGTTAGATTTGTAGCTAGCTATCGACTTCGCTGACAAGCATGTGCATAGAGATTTAAGATCATGATCCTGGAGTCTCCCATCCTCAAACCAATCCACACAACATGTACTCCAATGAGCTCTCCGTGACCAAACACATCTGGGAATGGCGTCTGAGCTACTGAAATACAAAACCCCTTGCTCCTGTCCACTACTAGAGACCAGATCTTTGGGCCTCTCCTCAAGAGACGATGGCACCAAGATTTCAACTGTGTTTCAACTCACCATGGTCCGACTCATAGGGAGGAAGGAGGGTGTTAAATAAAGCCTTCCTATGTATTTCCGCATGCATGACAATTGTGAAATTTTGTGACTTCGATGGGGATGTTTGGACGGAGAATAGTCCATGTCCGTGCAGCAGCGTGCCAGAGGCACGACTAGCTCACTGCCACCTTCAGTGTCCACAGTGTGCAGTTATTGGCTATGGCAATCAATGAAAGCTCAAAAATGAGTGATAGAAAGCCAAAAACGAGCTGCTATGATCAAAATGCTGCAAGTACGAGTGAGGAGGCTCAAGGGAGAGCCAACATAACAAAACCCTAGGCCTAATTGCCCTAACTAGACTAAGTGTCCTAACTGACCTAGATGGTACATAAACTAACTGTACCAATAGTCCTAACTGACTATAACTAGGTCTACAAGGCACATACTGTCACACATCTATTAATGTACAACCTATTCAATCCTCCCTAGCCAACAATCAATCACGGGGCAGGCACTCAATTTTCCTCCCAGCCAATTCTTGGTGGTAGCAAACTCTCAGAACATCACCCTACGTGAGAGCTCCAGCTTGCATATTCCACCAGGCCCCAATTCCCTAGATGGATCTAGTATGCCACATGTCTTCATTCTAGGGTACCTCTTAAATGCATATTTACTACCCCTCTCTTGGGATATCAATTTATTCACTTGCCCCTAGGCACATTTCCCACTTAATGCATTTAAGACCCATAGCCTTAGACCCATCTAGTCAGTGCCTTGTCACCCTCATCAAGGACCTTGACATTAACCCCTTTGACCATTTACATGAAGCCCAAACATTCCTTCCCTCTTCAGGCATCAGCGCCCTCGGTGATAAAGTTTGGGAACACTCTCCGTAACTGGTATACGAATTCCCATGTAGCTTCTAATAGAGGTAAACCATGCCATGCAATCAACACCATGGGTATCTTCCGATTGCATACTTACATTGTTCCTCGGTCCAAGATCCTTGTTGGTTTGCGTCCTACATTATCCTCTATCTCCTGAAACAAAACAACACCCTCGATTAGTGAGTCACCTGCATGGGTATCTTCCAATTGCATACTTGCATTGTTCCTCGGTCCAGGATTCTTGTTGGTTTGCGTCCTGCATTATCCTCTATCTCTTGAAACAGAACAACACCCTCGAGTAGTGAGTCACCTGTATGCAAAATTTTCTTTAAACGAGAAACATGAAACACTGGGTGCACCTTACAACCCTGTGGTAATTCTAATTTATAGGCCACCTTGTCTATTCTTTTTAGAATTAACCACAGCCCACAATATCGGGGTGATAACTTAGCACACTCTCCTGCAGTCAAAGACTTTGAGTGCGAAGGAACTCTGAGAAAAACTTTTTCTCCTTCCTTAAATTTTCTAACGGATCTGTTTTCATCCGCATATGCCTTAGCTCTATCCATAGCTTGGCGGATGTTAGCTCTCGCAAGTGCTAGCATCTCCTGCATCTGAACCACAAAGTTCACGGCACTAGGCACTTTCTGAGATACTCCAACTGTAGTTGGCTTCGCTCGTCTATAACCATAGTTCAGCTCAAATGGACTAAACCCTGTAGAGGAATGTTTTCTATCATTGTAGGCAAATTCTAAGAGTGGCAACCACTTGTCCCATATATGTTGCCTCAATGACACATATGCTCTAAGCATATCCTCTAAAATTTGATTGATTCTTTTCATCTGACCATCCGTTTCTGGATAATCCCCACTACTCATTCCCAACTCAGTCCTTAGTGTCTCAAACACTGCAGTCCAAAAATGACTGGTAATTTTCACATCTTTGTTTGACACTATGGATTTGGGTAATCCATGCAAACGAAATGTACACATCCGTCACTTGCGGGACACTAACAGACTCTCTAGTTGGAATGAAGTGAGCCATCTTGGTAAGACGATCAACTACCACAAGGATAGAATCATATCCACTTTGTGTCGTAGGCAGACCTACAATAAAGTCCATGGAAATACTCTCCCACCTACCTAGTGGTATTTCCAAAGTTTGTAAAAGTCCAGGTAGCTTCACCCGCTCTGCCTTACTTACCAAACACGAAAAACGTGTCACATATTCATGAATATGTTTTTTCATTTTCGGCTAAAAGAAATCTCGCTTCACGAGATCATATGTTTTCTGGACTCCTGGATGTCCCGCACATGGGGCTATCATGGCATAGTTGAATGACTCTCAGCCTGAGATCATTCTGATTAGGTACTACTACTTTGCCATTTCTTTTCAGAATACTATATCTTGCATAAGTCTGGCCTTTTCTGGATACCAAGTCACTCTTTTTCCCGGGTTTAAATACATGAGCCTTAGGCCAAAGGCTCTAGACGAACTCGTCCACCTTTTGAGTTTCTCTAATCTCGGTCATTAGAGCACTCTCTAATACCATGAAACTCATATTATGCATAATGCGTGATAACGCATCAGCAGCTTTATTATCCTTTCCTCTTCGGTACCGAATCGTCAAGTTAAACTCCTGCATGACTTATGCCCACCTAGCTTGGCGGCCTCTCAAGTCAGGTTGTTTACAAAAATATTTCAGAGTATCATGATCAACATCAACATAAAACTCTAATCCATATAAATAATGTCTCCATGTTTTCAGAGCATAGATAACAGCATACAACTCTAATTCATGAGTTGGCCAATTTCGTTGAGAGGGAGAAAGCTTCTTGCTTTCAAAGGCTACTGGCCTTCCCTCTTGGAGGAGAACTGCTCCTACCGCAATGCCACTTGCATTGGTTTCAAGGAAAAACAGTTTCTGGGGATCAACTATTTTTAACACCAAACATGAGACCACAACTTGTTTTATGGTGTTAAAACTCTCATGTTGATTCTGTCTCCATATAAAAGGTACTTTATCTGAGATCAGATCAATCAATGGTGATACTATTTCAGAATATCCTTTGATATGTCTTTGATAAAATTGAACAAATCCCAAGAATGATCGCAAAGCGGTCAAACTTTGAGGGATAGGCCAAGTCAATATTGCAACCATTTTCTTTGGATCCATTTCTACCCCCTCGGGAGTAATAATGAATCCTAAATATTCAAGTCTTACCATCCACAGTACAGTTTTATTTTTATTTACATAAAGACTAGCTTTCCTCAAAGTATTGAACACTATTCTTAAGTGTTCGTGATGCTCAGCAATACTTTTGCTGAACACAAGAATATCGTCAATAAAATGTACTACAAACTTCCCGATAAACGGACGTAGTAAATCGTTCATAAGCATGACGAATGTAGCTAGAGCATTGGTAAGTCCAAACGGCATTACCAAAAACTCATAATGTCCAAACCTGCTTTAAAAAGCGGTTTTATGCACATCCTCAACTCTAATACGGACCTTACGGTAGCCACATTTAAGATCTATCTTGCTGAAAATTACGGCCCCATGTAACGCATCTAGCAAATCATCGATCCGTGCCATCGGATACCTGTGCTTAATAGTGATATTATTCAATGCTTTGTAATCTATATAGAGGCGAAAAGTATCATCTTTCTTATCACTGGCGAAGCAAAAGGTGAGAAACTGGGTTGAACCTGCCCCGGCTTGAGGTATTCTTCCAGTTGTCTTTGTACCTCTGCTTCTTTGGTAAAACTTAATCTATAGGGAGGTCTATTTATAGGTTCTATCCCCGCGATTAGTTCAATCTTATGCTGAACATTCCGCTCTGGAGGTAACCCATAAGGTAACTCATCCCTAAAACAATCAGAGAACTCCTCTGCTATTTGATCAACCAGCTTGGCCATCTCTTCATTTTGGGTAACATCAGTGCTAGCCGAAGAACCATCAATCGGCTCTACCGATGTTGTACAAAGAAACAAAAACTCTTCTTGAGCTTTTCGAACTTCCATTACAAGAACCAACGGTCCTTGAGATATATCTTTTTCACCTCGTAAGACATACAGCACATCATTCATCTTGAATTGATAAATGTGCTTTTTCCAATCTATGGTTGGATTCTTTCTAAAATGCCAAGCCTTACCCAAGGCTATGTCTGCATGAGCAAGCTTTGTCATTTCAAAATCAAGCTTCTCAGCATAGTCCTGAATTCGAAGTTCCAACTGGGTAACCCTTTGGTCCCATACTTCAGTTGACTGTATATGCATAGTCAGATGGGCTAGTCTTTAATTTCAGCCTCTTTACAAGCTTAGAGTTAATTACATTGTGCGTTGACGCTGAGTCAAACAACATAATGACGTCATGATTGGCTACTTGCCCCTTCATCTTGATTAACTCCGTATCGTTAAAGGCTATGTACCACGTTGCTACGGGCTTTGACAGGACATTATCAGGTGCACTAGTTACTAGCTTAGCAACTAGGTACTGACCTTTGAGAAGACCCCGCTAGCTGAATCTGCATCTGTTCTGATCTGGGACTTTCCTCCATTTTCACGTCGCATTCTAAGATCAATGTCTCAGTCATCCAACGATCTTTGTTTCGTGGACAATCTTTCCACTGATGAGGCAGAAGGCATCCAAAACACAAGCCTTCTCTCCTCGCTTTTTCTCTTTGCTCTGGGTTCAAAGAAGACTTCGACCAAGCCAGGGATGTCATTGGTGTTACTTTTCTTTTCATTCCAATGGTGGTACTTGGTTTAGGAGTCTCAACTGGCTTCACCTGCTTGGCTTGACCACTAGGCTGTGAGGCACTCCCTTTGCTAATCCACTTCTTCTTAAACCCAGTTTTCTTTGGGTACTCATCCCGAGTCCCAACCTACACAAACCCACTTGGTCTGTTCCCTTTGGCATCCTCATAGTTCAGGGCTATGGCAATTACTTCATCTAGCGTGTTCGCATACTTAGCCCGAACTTCCATCTTGATCCGTTCATTCAGTCCAAAGATAAAATCTTTTCCCTGGATTGACTAAGGTAGAGGTTCATAAACTTTCATTACACTTTCTCTGAACTTATCAGTGTATTCCGCCGCTGATAAATTTCTCTAACGAAGGTTTCGATACTGATCCCAAGCTCAGGATGCTTCGTGAGGAGGTAAGAAGTGTTTTCTAAATTATTTTTTAAACCCCTCCCAAGTAGTGGATGCCACTCCATCTTTCTGCTGTTTTATCCACCACCTATCCGCTACTTCATTAAACATATGGGTGGCCTCGCGGATTTTCTTCGTATCATTCCTGATTTCACAAATGGCGAAGGTCTCATCCCATTTGTGTAACCAGGTCTCTATGATATCGGAACTACGGTCAGACATCCGACCAAAATACTTTTCTGGCCTATAATTGGCAATATTAGGCACCTTAGCCCTCCTAGGCTTGATCGTATGAACACTAGATTCAGGCTCCATTGGAGCTTTACCCTTCTCTTCACGAGATGGTCTGGCAAACATACTATGAACCATTTTTCTGAGCTCGGATTGCCCTACATTTGCTTGTAATTGTTGCGCTAAAATCTGTTGCAAGGCATCCTCCAATAATGCAATTCTACCAAACAGTGTATGGCCTACTAGGCGCAACACCTGCGGGGTCGGCCCCGTCACTGATGGACGGAATTCTCATGACGATGAAATTCGACTTCACCCAATCGTCAACAAGCCTTTGTATATAACACACAAACTAATATTTCTGAAATCTGAAATCCTGACAGTAATATTATGGGATTGTGACCTCCGTCACCAGCGGACCCAAAAAAAAAACTTCTGCTCCACCAAAAAACTCGTCCTAGCCACTATCACGTTGAGGTAATCATAATTGATTCCGATTTGCTGAGCCACCACACGAAGGTTCTCTAAGGTCGTCAGCTAATCAACGGAACCCGTAGTGCACGCCTTCGTTAACGTTCATTATCCCAACGTTGATGTACCAGACACGAACGACCACTTAGTCAAGGAGCTATAGTCGTTATAGCGTGACTAACTGCAGAAACCCGCTTGGGCGTCGTTGGGTATGATGAGCTTCATGCGCTCGACTTCTGCCTACACGGGAGCTTTCTTGTGCACATCTAGCGACAGACTCTTGCCGTTAGGCTGCGCTACCAAAACAAAGATGCTGGAGGCTTGTCGGTTCTATAAAAGTTAACAACAGTGCATAGTAAGAGCCTCAAATTGAACAAAAAAAGATTACATAAATGTAATAAAAACTCAGAACCTGATAATTCCTTGTAAGGTCTATTACTCATTACGCTCCAGTAGGTCTTCCGTTGGGTATCTCGAAGGCCAGCCACCGTCCCACACTCTGATACCAAATGTCACACATCTATTAATGTACAACCTATTCAATCCTCCCTAGCCAACAATCAATCACGGGGCAGGCACTCAATTTTCCTCCCAGCCAATTCTTGGTGGTAGCAAACTCTCAGAATAGCACCCTAAATGAAAGCTCCAGCTTGCATATTCCATCAAGCCCCAATTCCCTAGATGGATCTAGTATGCCACATGTCTTCATTCTAGGGTACCTCTTAAATGCATATTTACTACCCCTCTCTTGGGATATCAATATATTCACTTGCCCCTAGGCACATTTCCCACTTAATGCATTTAAGACCCATAGCCTTAGACCCATCTAGTCAGTGCCTTGTCACCCTCATCAAGGACCTTGACATTAACCCCTTTGACCATTTACATGAAGCCCAAATAAATATAATACAAACATTGATCCTTTACAAAGAAAAATGTCGACTGACCCTTCCAAGGTCATGTTGCCTCAACTTGAGCGAAACACATACCAAGGACTAAGTGGCATCTATGGATAGCCCATGGGATGGCCTACAAACCCCCCTCCATGGTATGGACTGAAGTATCCTGGACATGGCTCAGGATACCTAAATATCTAATGTCATGGTTGCACATGTTCATCTCGTAGGGATATAGCAACCTATGACTGTACAGAGTACACAAATCAAGTTACAAAAGGCACTAAGTTTAAAGCTTGCCGAAAAGCCTCAAACTAAGGTCGAGATAGAGCCTTCGTAAAAAGATCTGTCAAGTTGTCTTCAGTGGGAACATAAGACAACTCAATATCACCTGCTGATAATCACTCTCTGACATAATGATAGTGAACCTCAATATGCTTTGTGCGAGCATGGAAAACTGGATTTCCATTTCAGCCCTATCAGCATCTGAGTGTGGGCTGTCCATTGCACTGAGTTTCACATACGGAGGCAATGGAGAACTAAGGGTCTTCCCCCCCTCCATATGAAACCTGTGCAATACTTTGCCAATATATTCGGTCTGAGACAAATACAACAAACGCTGTCCCCTGTCTCTCCGTATCCGCATTCCCAGTATGTGATTTGCATCACCAAGGTCCTTCATATCAAAGGCCTCATGCAATCTTTTCTTAAGGTCATCAAGCTCCTTACGAGCTCTACCAGCAATAAGCATGTCATCCACATATAAAATGAGAATGATTAAGCTGCCATTTGCAGCCCTTTTGGTATATAATTAGTGATCGTCATCACTTCTCCTGAAACCTTGGGACTTCATGAAGGTATCAAATTTCTTATACCATTCCCTTGGTGCCTGTTTCAGCCCGTAAAGGCTCTTTTTAAGCTTGCATACAAGTGACTCCTTGCCCTTGACTGCAAATCCTTCTGGCTGCTGCATGTAGATCTCCTCATGAAGATCACCGTGAAGAAAGGCTGTCTTCACATCCATTTGGCATAATTCCAAATTCTCACATGCAACCAAAGCAAGTACAATCCTGAGTGTGGTCATCTTAACCACTGGAGAAAAGATCTCATCAAAATCAACACCATACTCCTGCTTAAAGCCCTTGGCAACCAACCTGGCTTTATACCTTGGCTTAGCTCCAAGTGTGACTTTCAATCTATATACCCACTTGCATGGCAGTACTTTCATGCCCTTAGGCAACTGCACCAATTCCCAAGTACCATTTTTATGGAGACTGTCCATTTCAGACTTCATGGCTAGTTCCCATAGCCTTTTATCATGCATTTGCACGGCTTCCTTGTAACAGGAAGGTTCTCCACAATCTGTAAGCATAATAAAATCTGCTCCTGGAACAAATCTGTCTGGCGGTTTCATTTGTCGAGTGGACCTTCGGACCCATTGGTCTTGCTGTCCAACTTGCTGCTCACCTAAAACAGGTTGCTGTTCTAGTAGATCAGGCTGCAGAATTATGCCTGGGAGGTCTTCCAAAGGTGGCATGTCCCGTAGTACATCTTCCGCCACTGCGGGCTGTCCATTTGGACCTGCTGCAGCATCATGCATTGGCTGATTACGCTGCTGTTGTGGCTGATTTGCAGCCTGCCTGAATTGTACAGGATGTCCCGAGTCATCAATGTCAACCTCTGAAGCATCAGAAGGCTTATCTGCTGCCTTAAACATACATGACTCATCAAATAAGACATCATTGCTGCGTATTAGCTTCTTATTCATAGGATCCCATAGGCAGTAACCCATCTCACCACTGTCACCATATCCAAGAAAAATGCATTTAAGAGACTTAGGATCAAGCTTGCTGCGATTTTCTCTGCGTATATGCACGTACGCAGTGCAGCCAAAGACCCTCAAGTGCTTATAGGAAGGAGGTTTTCCTGTCCAAAGCTCCTCTGACACTCTGCCATCTAGTCTTTTATTTGGTGACCTATTGATGAGGTGTACTGCTGTTTTTACAGCTTCAGCCCAAAATCCATGAGTAAAGCAGCATGTGACATCATAGAGCGAGACTTTTCCTGTATGGTTCTATTCATACGCTCTGCAGTGCCATTTTGCGCTGGACTGTAAGGAGCAGTGAGTTCTCTTTTAATACCTCTAGCATCACAAAATGCATTGAATGCATTAGACATATACTCCCCACCGTTATCTGACCGCAAAGCCTTCAGTGTTCTGCCTGTTTGGTTCTCAACCATAGCGAGCCATTTCTGGAACACTGGAAAGACATCACTCTTCAATCGAAGAGGATACACCCACACCTTCCTTGTGGAATCATCTATAAATGTGACAAAGTACCGTGCACCTCCAAGTGAAGGACTAGGCATCTCACACACGTCTGTATGCACAAGCTCAAGTTGAGCATCTTTATGTCCTAATCTCCTTTTATGAGGACACTGTAACTGTCTACCATATATGCGGTGCTCACAAAACTTTAAATCAGAAAATTTAAGAGACGGTAAGTAGCCAAGGCGAGCCAATTGCTCCATTCCACTTATGCTCATATGTCCCATCCGGCTATGCCACATAGAAATATTCGGCAGCTCGGTGGCATGAATATCAGCATGATTACATACTTTAGCATAAAGAGTATACATTGTGTCAACCTTAGAGCCTCTGGCAACGACCAGGGCACCTTTGGTGACCTTCCAGAAACCATGACCAAAGCTGGTCACAAAACCTTCGTCATCCAACATGCCAGTAGAAATCAGATTTTTCTTGACTTCGGGTACATGCCTAACATTGTGAAGCATAAGCTGAGTACCATCAGCAAATACAAGCCTGACATCTCCAATACCAACAATACTGCATGCATGATTATCCCCTAGAAAAACGACTCCATTACTGCCTGCTGCATATCTTACAAACAATTCTTTGTAAGGTGTAACATGGAATGAGGCACCTGAGTCAATGATCCAAGAGTGCATGTCTGCAAAATCTCCTGCATGGAGAGAATGAGCATCCAAAGTAGAGAGAAATAGAACCTCTCCCTCATTGTCATAACCGTGTGTAGAATGAAGCTCTTCAATCTTCACACTGCTCTTGCCATTGCTTACTGGTACAATTGCTTTTGCATCTGACGCATCAGTGTTTTTGGCTTTGTCTCTCTTATCATTTTTCAGTTTAAAGCACTGCTTTTTGGTATGTCCCTTTTTGCCACAGTAGTAGCACTCAACATCTTTGTTGGAGCGGGACTTGCTCCTCCCTTTTCCCCTTTCTTGAGATTTGCCTCTTTGCTGACTTCTCCCCCTTGCATTTAAAGCATTGTTAGGCTTTACTGCATCTTGAGCTTTCAGCTTCTGCTCTTCTTGCAAAATCAGCCCTGTGATATCTGAAAAACTTATGAAAGTGTTTGCATTTGTTACAGCTGTGGTGAATGTATCCCAACTTTCAGGAAGAGAGATCAAGAGTGCCATACCCTTGGTTTCCTCATCCACCACATATTTTTGATTTGCAAGTTGAGTGACAATTGAATTAAACTCATTGAGATGTGCATCCATGGAGGTCCCTCCCTTCATCTTCAGATTGAAGAACTTGCGCAGCCAATATATCTTTGTGGCTACACTCTGCTGCTCATATGTGTCCTGTAGCTTTTTCCACACACCCCAGGTTGTTTTTTCACCATCCACATTCCAAACAACACTCTCATGGAGTGACAATTCAATTATGGACTTTGCTGACAGATCAGCTAGTGCCCAAGCATCATCAGATGTGCCAGTGGGCTTCACACCTTTGTGTATAATAGGAGCATGAAACTGCCTGAGAATTAGCACATTCAGGACCATCTTTTTCCACATTGGGTAGTTAGCAGCACCCTGCAACTTTTTAATATTGAGAAGAGAAGATTCCGAGGATGAAGCCATTACAATCAGCAAGAAATATAACCCACACTTGGGTGCCTGACTCCCTGCAAACTAAGTGCACAGATACACTTGTAGTTGTGCTCAAAAGTTAATTCCTGCAATTTTCTCCCACTTAACAGTAAATACTGTCTGTTTCCTGCCGGCTGCAGATCCAGAAAAGCAATACTTAATGCATTAATTGATGCTCTGTAGTACAGTACAGCAGTACCTTGATTTGACACAATGTATGTCCCTGCTGTAACAGTGAAAACAGCACTGTTTTATGCACTTTAAACTTCAGTAAAATGACTGTTTACAGTCCAAAAATTGACTCCGGACAGTACCCGACTGTACTTTCTAGTACAGCAACAGAAATTGACTGTATAACTGTCCAAAACTGTCAGAATTAGACTTTCTCTTGCCTCTATAACTGTGTTACACAGTTTAGAACTTGAATGAGGCAAAAGCCCCTTGACTGGAAGCCAATTTTGAGGATTTTAGTGCATACACCGCTTTCCCAAAGCTCCAATGATCACATAAAGCATCTAGGTGTTTCCCCCACCCAAATTTGACTAAAGTCAAACTTGGTCAAAATTGACCAAATCTGTAACAAATGTGAATGTACTTTCAGCAACAAATTACAGCATTTGTCCCACGCACAATAGCATCAAAAGCCCCTTGAATTGACAGCACATTCCGTGCATTAACACAGTAAATGGCATCAATCTGCTATTGCTCATAAGGCATGTGACTGCACGTCCATTGACTTGCATCCAGTAGCATATGCTGCATGTGTCTACACAGATCTGACCAATGCATACATAGTGCCAACACTGTGTACAATCACTTGCCAAGTGATAAGACCTGTCTCGAAATCAGGGCGAAGACCCTTGGCGGGAGGCGGGAAATGTGCGTTTGCTTCGCAAGATCAGGTAGGAGACGATGATGGCAGAGCTGCGGGCGCATGTGGTGCTGATGGCGGTGCTGGTGGCCTTGGCCCTGGCTGGCGCCGCCTGGCTTGCTGCTGGTGGCGCCGATGGCATCGCTGGTGGCCTTGGCCCTGGCTAGCGCCGCCTGGCTTGCTGCTGGTGGCGCCGGTGGCATCGCTGGTGGCCTTGGCCCTGGCGTCGCCGGTGGCCTTGGCCCTGGCAACGAACGGCCTCAAAGGCTGCTAGCGCAACGCTAGCAGCTGAAGGCGCTGCTGACAGCGCTGTCTGCAAGCTGCCGCTGCTGCCTAGCGATGGCAGTGCTGTTGACTGCCTAACGATGGCTGTGGCGCTGCCTTGGCTGCTGGTAAGACCCACGTTTGGGCAAACACACGAATAGGCAACTGCTGGATAGGCGAGGATAGGGAGAGTGGCTCTGATACCAGTTGTGGAAGGGGAGAGTGAGAGCACACCGACACACACAAGCAGGATAAGACACAAGAAGTGTGGGGATAAAACGTATGTGTGTACCTCCCCTAGCACACAGTCAACTTTTTATATGAAAGGATAAGGTTACAACACTAAGTACGGTGTACTTAGTGTACTTAACAAATAAAGCACTAAGTGTACTAACTGTACTTGGGTGGCCATAGTGCCTTTACCCCAACAAATAGAGTCTTGTTTGAGAGATAGAGAGCTTAATGCTGTTAGTGGAGATAGCCGCGCACCTCCTCGAGCCTTCAAAGCACTGATTCTGAACTAGTCTTCAAAACCCGCGAGAGCTCTCCACGGCCAGCTACAATGCCAACGCTCCAAACATATCTCCGAAGGCCAACCTTTCTTTGGGCACCTTAGCCCATCAACGGCTTCACGGTAGCAAGCTCCAACCTTGCGACTCTGCTCTATTCCGAGACTGCAACGGCCAAGCTAACAACGAGCTTCTACCTCTATCGCCTACGAATAGACGGCGGCTCCAACCTTGCGACTCAGTTCTGTTAATCTGGCTACAATGAACTTTGCAGACCAGCGCAGCTCCATCGATGAGCAGTCCAAAAGGCTAAACGACGCCATCGATGAGCAGTCCAAAAGGCTAAATGCAACGGCTTCACAACCTCCTTTATCGACTTCGTAGTAGACTTCTCCAGCCCGAATCTGCAGGTGCCTTGAGCATAGGCGGATCAAGCGAAGCTCCACTCAACGGCGATTCGCAGGCCAAATACCAAACGACATCGCTCCAACGAAGGACGCCACGAACTAGTAGCCAACGTGTAGCCTTCTCCAGCTCTTCCAAGTCTACAGCAGCGCCGCCATAGCCTTCCACTACCAGCCCGTTATCAACGAGCTCCAACTGCCTCCAAGCCGTCTACAACGACAGCCGCTCCTATGACAGACACTCTCCATCCAGTACAACACCTCCAATACCTCCGTCGGCAGCCTCGCTCCAACGGCCTCCAACAAGCAACCTCACCAACATGCCAACAGCCCCGACTGTTGCAAACTGCTCGTCCCAACACCAAACGGCCGCCACCATCTTCAACGAAGCCCATGGCTTTCTTTGACTCGATCAACAGAATCATCAAGATTCCGAAGTATCCGTAGATTCTAACGAATCTTCTTAGATTCCGACGAATCTTCTTAGATTTCGATGCCTCACCTCGTGACACGTGGCACCATAGTGACCCTCCTTATCTCCAACCCAAGGTTGGTTCTCACACTGCCACATGGCATACATCTAACCACAACCATGCTTAGTCAGCCTTATGCCATGTGTAGATAAGAGTTAACCTCGGGTCATGTTAACCCCTAGTTAGGTCACCAGAGTAAGGTTTGGTTAAGAGCTTGACACGTGGCACCCTTATCTCCAAGTGCCACGTCACACTTATCAACCACGTCATCACCGACTACCACGTCATCTGGCCACGTCAACAATCCACGTCACCACTGTCACGTCGTCAGGACACGTCATCCTACCACGTCATCATTGCCACATTGTCTACTGACATCATCAACAGTGCCACCTCAGCTGTCCTGACCTCTGCAGGCACTCACAGTGCTCCACAGTCACTTCATGTGACCACTTCTGCCACCGTAGCACAGGGCTCCACTGGCACACCTCTTGCTAGGCATAGTGCCACATCATCACTGCATGTGACTCACAGTGACACATCATCATTGAGCACATTTGCACTCCTTTTGCCCCTCCACCTAGATCAAGTCGTATCTCTTGATCCACGAAGAATTTGAGGACGCTCCAAAAAGGAAAGTCGCTCGTTTTTTCGTGCTGTACGCGCTCGTCACATCACGCGTACATTTCGGCGCAAGTTACACTCACATTTGAGCCTCGCAGACAAAACCACTTCCTTCACGCACATTTGCCTCTACATCGACGCATCTGACCCAGCACTTAAAAAGAACAAAAGAAAAGGAATTATTTGTTGTTCTTTCATCGATTGACAGTTGGTTTAGATCTAGATCAGAGTAGACTAGATCGCCATAGAGGGGACGCTTTGAATTTTCCCAAGTTGCCAATCTAAGCCATGCCCGAAATTCCCGACTAGTACCTACTCGGAGTCAGTCCATACGCTCACAAGCGATTTCACATCATTACATTACCTGAAACCTTACGTTCATCAGTTCAGTGAGCAGACTTCAGAGTTCAAAGGCATTGCAGATTGTTTCAGTGGGCAGATAGCATTTGATTTCACACACACATGCCACCATTGTAAAGCCTATTCGGCTATTTCACGGCATTGTGCATATCATTTCAGCCTTATAAAGCCTCTTGGCTATCTCCCGGCATCATTGCCACAAGCCTTGTAATACAGATCAGATTTTATATATTGTAGTTCTATCTTCACCGATGGTACAGAGATTTCACTTGGCATAGTCAGTGTATTTGAGTTGATTCGTACAGTTAGACAACTCCAATTACGATATATGGAAATACCGAATGGAGACCATTCTTGTGCTTCAGGACAAATGGGAGTATGTCGATGGGTCTACACCTAGACCATTGGACGATCCAGCCACAAGTAGCTCTACTCCATCTGTTGTCACAACACCAGCAACGGGATCTACATCGGGATCTACATCTACACAAACAATTTCCGCACCAGTAGCAGATCCTATTAGAAAATACCCAACAGAGGACATGATTGCATCCGTACGCGTACTGACAGTTTTTCCGTACGGCCGTACGTACGGACGTCCGTACGGATTTCCGTACGTGACTTTTTTTGGGGGTTAAAAAATCGGGATGCGTACCTTATATTGTTGCTGGGCTGCGATGTTCGAAATTCGAATCCGGATTCCGTACGACATCCTTGCGAAGGCTTCCGTACTGTTCACCGTACCGACGCTCTGCTTGCAGGCTGGCCGCTGCACACCGACCATTGCTGCCTCAAGAGCCTATTTAGGCTGACGTTTGCTTCTATTTAGGCAGGCTGCAGCCCTTTGCCCTCTTCTAAGCTTCTTCTGCACCTTGCTCAGTGCTGCCCTCTTCTTCAGTCCCGACTCTCGAGTCCCCTCAGCCCTTCACTCTTCTAAGCTCTTCAGTTTGCCCTCTTCTTCAGCACCTTGCTGCCCTCTATTTAGACAGCCCTTTGCCCTCTTATACTTGCTTTGGAGGTGAGTGGTCACCGTACAGTTGCAGCCCGCAGCTTGCCTCTACGCTCTACCTGCTCCAAGTGTCAAGGTAAATGCAATGGCTGCTTTTTTTTCCTGTTTTGCAGCAAGTGCTCTCTCTTTAGTTGATGCCATCTAACAGGGCAGCCTGCAAGGACTTCAAGCCCTCTTTGGAAATTGTTCCTTTGCCCAATGCCTTATTTGCCCTCTTTTGCAAATTTGCAGCTTGCAGATCTACAAATGGGAAGACAAAAAGGACCAGAATGGGAATTTGTAGAGGCCTTGAAGCCTTTGGGGAAGGGCCAATTCACTTGTAAATGTAAATATTGCCCTCATTCATGGGATGGAGGACCGACCCGTATAAGGGCACATTTTCTTGGGCTCACAGGCTTGGGGGTTGACAAGTGTACTGCTCCTCCTGAAAATGTGAAAGATACTTGTCGAAGATTGCAGGCAAAGGTGGCCCTAAAAACTGCTGCAAAACAGCTTGTTGAAGATGTGGCTGATTTGGGAGATGCCTCAGTGAGTGGTACTGCAAGTGGAAATGCATCTGGCAGTGCATATGAGCCAAAGCAAAAGAAGTTGAAGACGTCAAAGGGAACCTTGGAAAAGGCATGGGAGTCACAAGCACGGAAGGATGCATACATTGCTCTCCGTCGTTTTTTCTTTGCAGAGGATATTCCTCATTGGAAGGTGAGGAGCCCTTATTTTTTGGAGATGGTTCGTGCCATTGGCCAAGTTGGGCCTACCTTCAAGCCTCCATCCTACAATGTTTTGCGCACAACGGAGCTAACTAATGAAGCAGTATGCATAGATCAAGAGATGCTACAGTTTCGGGATAAGTGGAAAAAATATGGCTGCACCATAACTTGTGATGGTTGGTCTGACACTCGACGCCGGCCTATAATCAATATTATGGTCTCATGCATATATGGTTCAGCCTTCTTGAAGTCCGTGGACACAAGTGGGCAGTATAAGTCAGGGGAGTACATCTTTGGGATACTGAAAGATGCCATTCTTGATGTTGGGGCTGAAAATGTGGTGCAGGTGCGTATGGACAATGCATCTAACTGTGTGCGGGCAGGAGAATTGGTGGAGGAAGAGTGGCCTCACATTTTCTATACTAGATGCACGTGCCATTGCCTTGACCTCTTGTTTGAGGACATTGGAAAGCTTCCATGGATAAAACCAGTGTTGGTACATGCTAACATGATTGTAACATTTGTTACCCGGAAACACACCGTGTTAGCAATGTATAGAAAATTCAGCAAGAAGGAATTGGTGAAGCCAGCACAAACACGGTTTGCTTACATGTTTATCATGTTAGCAAACTTGTTGGATGAGAGGGTATACAATGGATTGCGTCGCATGGTTGTCAGTGATGAGTATTGCAAGAAGAAGGTGTCACGCACTGTGAAAGCACAACAGGTGTCTTCTATTATATTGGGTGCTTCATTTTGGCAAGATGCAAGACTCATTGTGAAGCTTTGTGCACCTATTTTGAAGATCCTTCGCCTGGCTGATAGGGAAGGGGCTACCATGGGACTTGTATATGAACTCACTGATCGGATGGTCGAGAAGATGGCAACTATTGATGGGATTGAATCCTCAAAGCTGGCTGATGTTAGAGCCTTATGTGTTGACAGGTGGAATATGATGCATTCTCCATTGCATGCGGCAGCGTTTGTTCTCCATCCTATTTGGAGAGAGAAAAATCCAGATAGTGACAAGGAGGTGCACGATGGGTGGATGGATGCCATAGAGCGGTACACCAAGTATGATGTTGACAGCCAAGGCACCTTATGTGATGAGTTGGATATTTACAAATCCATGTCAGGCACATTTGCTCGTGCGATTGCAAAGGATGAAAAGAGAATGCACCAAGGGGTGAAATGGTGGGAGACATTTGGGGCTCACACACCAAATTTACAGCGGTTAGCTCTTCGAGTGCTCTCGCAAGGCACATGTGCTTCTCCTTGTGAGAGGAATTGGAGCACATTCTCTCTTATCCATACTAAAAGAAGGAATAGGCTGCTTCCAAAGAATACCGAGAAATTAGTATACATCCATACTAATTTGCGTCTCATTTCCAAAATCAAGGAAAGGGGATTTGAGAAGATAGAAGTGACCCTAGAAATGATCAACAAGGAGAAGGATGATGATAGGCTGCTAGCGAGGCAAGTAGATACAGAGGGAGAAGACATTGCAGCCCCTATTGTTACACTTACAGGAACGATGGATGTTGCTGCAGCTTCAAGCAGCTCTAGTCTTTTGGAGTTCCATGGCGAGGCAGATGAGGATGATAGTGATGAGGAGGAGGAGGAGGATGAGGAGGGTGCAGGCATTGATGCAGATGATGATGAGGATGAGGATGAGCAAGAGGATGAGAATGAAGATGCAGCTTGAGGCTGTGGCACACTGGCAGCCTTTTCTTTATGATGTTTTGCCTTTCATGTTTTGGTGTAGTTACTAATACGGTGTACCTACTTCCTTTGAAGTTTGATCATGATGTTTTGGACCTTTTGAAATTTGGTGTAGTATTGATTATTGATCTATGATCTATGATTCCATCTATGATGTATCAAAATCTAGAATCCAGATGACTACGGTCTCTGGAGGCAATTATACAAGTTTCAAGTTTCAGTTTAATACCTCTGTGTCAATTTAATGTGTACAATGATCAATGATCAATCTATATTTTTCTGAAATTTTTTGGATAAAACTAGGGTCACGTATGTTTCAGCCCCAAGGGCTGAACCATACTCCAATCATACTTCCGTACTCGTATGACGTATGCGTATGGTAACGTATGGAAAAAACTATGACAGAGGGTACACGCAGCGGAAGACTTATAGTAATGCCCAGGAGCTCACACAGTGTGGGGTGGGTGTGTGGAATCACAAACTTCTTTACTTATGTGCATAGTTACCAGCCGAAACGGAAACGGAAGAAACGAAAACGGAAGAAACGGAGTTTTCGGGCCCCGCGGAAACGAAAATGGAATAACTGGCAATATGATACAATTTATGTATAAAAATTTATTTTTTATACATAATATAATTATCAATAGAGTGCAAATCATACATAATACAAATTACAATTATCTATACTTGAAGCTTCAGCCTTCAAGCATCAATGCATCATTCATGCCTCTATGATTCTAAATTCTTGAATGATGCTTCAATAATCTGAAATCAACATGTATCATGAGTCATGACTAACAAGTTTGGCATTACAACTTACAAGAATCTGAAATTTAGAAGTTTGAAGTACTTTAAAGTTTAAACTTAGCACACAAGTTGAAAGTTAGGAGAGGTGGAAGGAGCCTAGAGGATCAGAGGTAGAAGTGAAGGAGGATGGAGAGGTTACAGGTAAGATTAAAGAGAGGATGGAGAGAAGAAGGATGGAGGGATGGAGTCTGAAGAGCAGCCTGCAGGCTGCCAAGCTGCAGCTTGCAGGATGGAGAAGATGGAGCAAAGGATGAAGAGAATGGAGAGAGAAGGATGGAGGTACAGAGTCCAAGAGCAAAGGATGGAGGGATGGAGAGAGCTTAGAGAAGGTGGAGAGAGTAGCAAGGATGCACAGGAGGAGTGGAATGGGCGGGAGGCGGCGAAAGATGAAGCTAGGCGGCGAAATCACGTCTTTTAGGGTTTGGGGCAAATCAGGTTTTACGAAACGGCGGTTCTTGACGAAACGCCGTTTCCGTTTCGTCGTTTCCGTTTCCGGCCACGAAACGGCCGTTTCGTGCAACTATGCTTATGTGCATCAAATAGGTGTGCAAACTCATCAAATAGACAATGAACCAGCCAGATATAGAAGACACCAAAACTTATATATTTCCGTCCAAAACTATGGACACAATACAAAAGAGATAGATCCAGAGTCCCACCAATGGTGTGGTCCTCTGATCTAACCACAAGGTCCTTCTCCAATCTGCTGGCTATCTCTAGACTCGAGTCCGCGTGCTCCACCTCGAGCGTCTGTAGACTTTCCGTCCAGTGTGTTCTTCTCCACCTTACTGCCTGTGAATCAGCCTAGGTGGGCAGCCCCTGCCAAGCTTTGTCTGCACCACACAGGTCCCTGTTCCATTGCTCCAACCTGCTTGTGAATGGCTGCTCCAGAAGATGATGATCTCAGCACCTTGCTACCCTAGAAGACAGCCAAGGTCCAGCCCTTCCTGGCTAAGTCTGCAGCCCTTGTTGCACTCTCTCACCTCCTGTAGATAGGCCCAGAGAGCAGGCTCCCTGCTGCTCCTTTCTGCCCTGGAACTGCTGGATATGCTGGATGAATAATGGGGCATGAAGCCCCTCCTTTTATAGGCCTAGTCTGTCCCAATCTGGGCCGACTGGACAGACCAGGTTGGCTGGCCCAACCGACCTGGTTGGCTCAGCCCAACCAGCCCTTTAAGGGCTCACAAAACTAGGCCTTTATGGCCCACACTTTTAGGGCTTGTGGCCCTCCAATCAAGGCAGGGGCCCAGCCTATTTAAGGCATGCCACTGCCCACTGGCAGCCCCATTTGCTGCTCTACCAGGCCCCATGCAGCCCCATACACCTGCACTCCTGACCTGCCATGTCAGCACCTGTTTACCTTGCTTTCCTGATCTGCCACGTGTGCGCCTCAGCTCTGTCCTATTCCGTACTGTTGCTGATGTCATCCGTGGTCTCTTCTCTTGGGTCCCTATTGCTGTCCTCTGCTCCGCCTTATGCTCCTACAGATCAGCCAGGTACCCGCCTCTCTTCTTTTGAGGCACATCCTGCCCTAGGTCTCCCTCCCGCATGCTCTCCTCATTTGGGGGCTTACAGATGGGGAGGTGACCTTTCCAACACCCCCTCTCACCGACACATCTCGGCCCAATGCCAACACGGCAATGAAGATGCTCCAGTAACTCCCTGGTCGTAGTCCTCTAGAACCGTTCGGTGTCGAAATCTTTTCCTCGCTTTTCATCCAGTGGCTCGTGCTCCACCAGGTCCGGTTCCGCTTCCGCACACCATCCTGGTACACAGGTCCATCTTTGGTAGCACCTCCTGGCACCACCCCCTTCCGTCACATTCCTGCCTTCGAATTTGAGCAACCCAGCCTCCACGATCTTCCAGTTGTTCCCCTCATAATGAGTGAACAACCTGGAGTCTTCCAGGCACCATGCTCTGAGGGTCTGTTTCAACCCGTCCTTCCTTTGGCAAGGTCTGCAACAAAAGTACATCTCCAAATCACCTGGACTGCGAACTTTAAATGCACCTGACTGAACCTGAGTCACCCTCCTTCTTGCAAGGGCACAATCCTCCAGTCATGGAAGTCGATTCCCTAGAGCTTCTGAATCAGGGTCGTCCTTCAGCAAGGTCCCTGCCTTCAGACTCCCACACCTGTGAGCCTCCTACTTGGCTCTGATACCATGTTAGAAAATACCCAACAGAGGGTACACGCGGCGGAAGACTTATAGTAATGCCCAGGAGCTCACACAGTGTGCGGTGTGGGATGTGGAATCACAAACTTCTTTACTTATGTGCGTCAAATAGGTGTGCAGACTCATCAAATAGACAATGAACCAGCCAGATATAGAAGACACCAAAACTTATATATTTCCGTCCAAAACTATGGACACAATACAAAAGAGAGAGATCCAGAGTCCCACCAATGGTGTGGTCCTCTGATCTAAACACAAGGTCCTTCTCCAATCTGCTGGCTATCTCTAGACTCGAGTCCGCGTGCTCCACCTCGAGCGTCTGTAGACTTTCCGTCCAATGTGTTCTTCTACTGCCTGTGAATCAGCCTAGGTGGGCAGCCCTTGCCAAGCTTTGTCTGCAGCACACAGGTCCCTGTTCCACTGCTCCAACCTGCTTGTGAATGGCTGCTCCAGAAGATGATGATCTCAGCACCTTGCTGCCCAAGAAGACAGCCAAGGTCCAGCCCTTCCTGGCTAAGTCTGCAGCCCTTGTTGCACTCTCTCACCTCCTATAGATAGGCCCAGAGAGTAGGCTCCCTGCTGCTCCTTTCTGCCCTGGAACTGCTGGATATGCTGGATGAATAATGGGGCATGAAGCCCCTCCTTTTATAGGCCTAGGGGCCTGTCAAAAATCCGACCAGTCTGTCCCAATCTGGGCCGACTGGACAGACCAGGTTGGCTGGCCCAACCGACCTGGTTGGCTCAGCCCAACCAGCCCTTTAAGGGCTCACAAAACTAGGCCTTTATGGCCCACACTTTTAGGGCTTGTGGCCCTCCAATCAAGGCAGGGGCCCAGCCTATTTAAGGCATGCCACTGCCCACTGGCAGCCCCATTTGCTGCTCTACCAGGCCCCATGCAGCCCCGTACACCTGCGCTCCTGACCTGCCATGTCAGCGCCTGTTTACCCTGCTTTCCTGATCTGCCATGTGTGCGCCTCAGCTCTGTACTATTCCGTACTGTTGCTGACATCATCCGTGGTCTCTTCTCTTGGGTCCCTACTGCTGTCCTCTGCTCCGCCTTATGCTCCTGCAGATCAGCCAGGTACCCGCCTCTCTTCTTTTGGGGCACATCCTGTCCTAGGTCTCCCTCCCCCACGCTCTCCTGATTTGGGGGCTTACAGATGGGGAGGTGACCTTTCCAACAGATCCTGCCATTGCACGAGCTCAAGCAGAATGGGATAAGAAAGACAAGTATGCCTATCACCTGATCAAGCAGAATGTGCAAGATGTCATGCTAGGACAGCTCAACACAGTCAAGACATCAAACGAAGCATGGGATATGTTCGCAGCTCTCTACGAGTCCCAGAACACATCCGGGATTCTCACACTGAGAAACCAGATCAACCAGAGTTTCCGCAACAGCAGTGAAACCGGTCATGCTTATGTACTCCGCATAAAAGACTACAACAATGAACTTGCAGCAGTAGGAGAGACTATGAACCCCGCAGAAATGGTTCAAGTGATTCTGAATGGACTAGGAGAGGGATACGAGAATCTAGTCCAAAGTATTGCCATCCAACGGCAAATTCCAACACTGGAAGAACTTTAGTCAGTTCTACTTGGTAAAGAACTCAGGACTCAGGCCATTCAAGCACGTAAAGGTCATTCTAATGATTAGGCATTCACAGCTTCAGAGAGAAGTAGAGGCAGAGGTAGAACATATCAGAAAAGTGGTCATCATCATCAACAACAAAATCAAAGTCAGCATCAACATCAACATCATCATCATCCTCACCAACATCAGATCAGCAAAGAGGAAATCATTCCAACCGAGGAAGATTCCGAGGACGAGGAAATGCATCCACCAATGTGTCAAACATTCAGTGCAACTACTGTCACAAGTTTGGACACTATGAAAGAGATTGCCGCAAGAAGCAGTATGACCAAAGCGGTCAATCCAGCAGTAATCGAGGGAATTCCCGAGGCAGAGGAAATCATCGTGGTGGACATTCTAGTCACAGTCATTTTGTAAATGAACATGGAAATATGTTTCTTGCAAGCGAGAAATTGCATCAGACTGATACAGTGTACCTAGACACTGATTTCAATCCCAAAGAGGATTACAGCTATCAAGTCGACCAAGTGGAACAGGATCCTTGGTACATCGACAGCGATGCATCATCTCACATGACAAATCATCAGGAATGGTTCACAGAAATGAAGCCATTAGAAGGACAGGAAAATGTCATCTACACAGCAGACAATACACCGAATCCAGTTCAAGGGACACGTGTTATCCCTATGAACAATTTCACTGGTACAAAAGGATTAGTGAAAATTGTGCTCTATGTTCCGAAGCTCAGCAAGAATCTTTTGTCAGTAGGTCAAATGACGGAACACAATTACAAAGTCATCTTCGACGGTGATGAATGCACTATAAGAGACAAATTCAAAAGATGTCGGCTAGTAGCAAAAGGTGTCAAGGAAGGACGCTTATACAAAATGCTAGCTATAGTACCAGATAAGCATGCCATGTCAGCTCAAATGCAATAAATGCCACTCTCTGCAAAATGGCATAAGAGATATGGTCATGTCAACTTTAAGTACTTGTTAGATCTCAGGAATCAGAATATGGCAATTGGGATTCCGAAGCTACAGTTTCTTGGAAAAGTTTGTGAAGCATGCTGCTTCGGCAAACAAAAGCGAACCAACTTTGTCAGAAGTACCTCTCGTGCACGAGGTATTCTTGATTTGATACATACAGATGTATGGGGTTATGCCCAGACCCGCAGCATCAATGGTTCACTTTACTACTTGACTTTCATCGACGACTACCGCAGATATTGTTGGGTCTACTTTCTAAAAGAGGAATCTGAAGTGTTTTCCAGATTTCAAGAATTCAAAGCCATGATAGAAAACCAAACAGGCAGAAAGATCAAAATCATGAGATCAGACAAAGGAGGTGAATACATGTCTTCAGCATTCATGAACTTTTGCAAAAATCACGGCATTCGAAGACAATTCACATGTGCAGATACTCCTCAGTAGAATGCAAGAGCTGAAAGGAAGAATGGGACTTTAGTAGACAATGCTAGAGCAATGCTTAGTGAAAAGCATCTTCCAAATCAGTATTAGGCAGAAGCAATAGCTACAGCAAACTACTTGCTTAATCGGCTTCCTACCGAACCGATACAAGGTATGACTCCTTATGAAGCATTCACTGGACACAAGCCACACATTGGGCATCTCCGCATATTTGGTTGCATAGCATATGCTCACATACATGATGATCATCGCAGGAAATTGCATGCAAAGTCACGCAAATGCATCATGGTTGGCTATAGTGAAGAAAGCAAAGCATACAAATTGTATGATCCCATCAACCGCAAAGTCATTATCTCCAGAGATGTAATCTTTGATGAGGAATCAGAATGGAAAACCTCACCTACACAGGAGATAGAAGCATCAACTTCACACTCATCTACAGAACAGGTTGATAATGAAGAGCAAGAATTGCCAGCAACACCCCAGGCAGAGTCACAGCAACTCAGACGGTCTACTAGGGAAAGCAAATCTCCAACCAAATTGACATATGCTCAGAAAGGCAAAGCGATTCAGGTGGAAACCACCAACTATGCGCTTGACTACCATCATGGCTACAGAAGAGCCAGTGTACTTCGAAGATGCAGTAGACAAGCCAAAATGGCAAATTGCTATGAATGAAGAAATGGATGCTTTGTATAAGAATAATACTTTGGAATTATGCGACCTTCCACCAGGAAAGAAGGCCATAACAAACAAATGGGTATACAAAGTGAAGTACAATCCAGATGGCAGAATTCAGAGATACAAAGCCAGATTAGTTGCAAAAGGATTTGCAAAACAATATGGTCACGACTATGATGAGACTTATGCTCCAGTAGCAAAGATGGATTCCATACGGTTCTTGATATCACTAGCGACACTCAGCAGATGGAATGTGTAACAGCTCGATGTCAAGAATGCATTTCTCAATGGTTATCTAGACGAGGAAGTCTACATGCAACAACCAGCAGATTATGTTGAACCAAGAAAGGAGAATAAGATTTGCCATCTCAAGAAAAGTCTCTACGGCTTAAAACAAGCACCTAGAAGTTGGTACAGCAGAATTGACAAGTATTTTGCTGATCTAGGATACATGAAATCCAATGCAGATCATACTCTCTACTACAAAGTTCAAGGGGAAGACATTACTATTGCACTTTTATACATAGATGATCCGATTGTGACAGGAAGCAAGAGACTTATCTGCAGAGTTCGACATGAAAGATCTTGGACTTATGCACTATTGTCTTGGAATTGAGTTCTGGAGAGATTCAGATAGCACATTCATGAGTCAGCTCAAGTACGTTGACAGTCTCCTAAAGAAGTTTCATATGGCAGATTGCAAGATTACAGCCACTCCCATGGAACAGAGTTTGAAACTTACTAAAGATTCAGAAAAGCCTACAGTCAATGATAGATACTACAAGCAGCTCATCGGATCTCTTATATATCTGACAATCACACGGCCATATATTTGTTATGCAGTAAGCTCACTAGCACAGTTTATGGCAAATCCAAAACAGTCTCACTGGAATACAGCCAAAAGAGTCTTGAGATACATCAGAGATACAAGACAGTTTGGGATAAAATACAGAGGAAGTCATCCACGGTTGCATGGATACTGTGACGGTGACTATGCCGGAGATCATGAGACCAGGAGATCGACACAGGGATATGCATTTTTCCTTGGTCAAGGTGCTATATCATGGTTGTCAAACAAACAGCCAACTCTTTCTTTGTCTTCGACTAAAGCAGAATATAAAGCACTCACTACAGGTGCATGTGAGGCTATATGGCTCAGAAGACTATTGTCAGAAACAAATTACTTTGATGAGTCAAAGCCAACAACAATATACTGTGATAATCAATCGGCTCAAGCATTGGCCAAAAATCCAGTATATCACTCCAGGACAAAGCACATTGATGTCAGAGAGCACTTCATCAGAGAAAGAGTGTTACTTAGTGACATCACACTGCAGCATTGTGATAGCAAAGAGAATGTTGCAGACATCTTTACCAAACCACTCGGTAAAGAGTAATTCGAGAAACACCGATTAGCTCTTGGTTTGACGCAAAGGAAGGACATTCCCATTAAAGGGGTGTGATGGAATGTAATGCTCAGTCCTTCTTCGATTCCCCAGAATCATCATCTTGAGGGAAGGCCTACTTCATGATGTTGATCTTGAGGGAAGGTGTTAAGAGTTCACGCTCAACATCATGTGATCATGTATGCATAGCACCATCACGTGATCATATGTGCATAGCACTAACCTTATAGAGTGCTATAAAGGAAAGGGTTTCCTAACCCTAAATGGGTTTGTATATATTTTATTTTTTCAACTAAATCTAGTGTACAGTCATTTGTGGTGTGCTCTCTAGCTGTGCCCTCTCTCCTCATCTCCACTCTTCTCCTCTCCCCTCTTCATATTTTGTCAATCTGCACGTAGCTCCAAAGCCAATCACACTCCACTGTAGCTGTAAAAGCTGCTCTGTACTCAGCTTCATAGCTAGAAGTAGCAACTGTACTTTGCTTCTTGCTAGAAACACATGAAGTACCAAGCATAAAACAGGTGCCACTATGTGACACACGAGTGTCCGAACAACCAGCCCAATCACTATCAGTGAATCCATGCATGACAAGTGAAGTATCAGCCCCATAAAGAAGGCCTAAATGCTGAGTGTCTTTGAGATATCTGAAAACACACTTCACGGCATGCCAATGGTGCATAGATGGGATGTGCATATATCTGCTCAACTGTGAGACAGCATACTATAGATCAGGTCTCGTATGGCATAAACAACCAACTGCCTGTTCATAGAGAGTGACATCACATGTACCGCTGCCATAGAGGGCCTTTTTCAAGCGGCATACCTTGCTTTCAGAACCTTCAACCTCGAAGCCAGGAGGTTGGGAAACATAGACCTCTTCCTGCAAATGCCCATGAAGGAAAGCTGTCATGATATCAAGCTGATGTATCTCCCAATGAAAGTGGGCAGCAAAGGCAATAACAATGCGAATAATAGTGATCCTGGAACTGGGAGAAAAAGTCTCCTCAAAGTCAATGCCATGCTGTTGAGCATAGCCCTTAGCAACTAGACGGGCTTTGTAACGGTCCACTGAACCATCAGCTTTCCGTGGAGCAGAGGACACACTGCAAGAACCGCAAGGTTGAACTGTCAGGGCCATATCAGATGGCTGGGGCTGTCAGACAGGTGGGGACAGGGCACCTGCAGCAGATAGGCACCTGGAGCACAGCTGCCACGTGGCCGCAGCAAATGGGCGGACTTTTGTCTCCAGTGGAAAAAGTCGGGCCAGTCTGCAGGCAGGTCGAGCAGGCTTCATTCAAAGATTCTGCATCAGTCAGGAGCAGCAAGGAAGGTCACGCGACATGCAGTCCAGCCTGCAGATCACCTGAAGGGTGAAGAGCAGTACACTGCAGGATCAACGAAAGGTTCAAGGAGCAAACACTGCCTTACCATTCGCTGTCGACTAGAGCAGCAAGAAGGCATGTTTAGGAGGCATCACTACGCAGTCCACTGAAGCTTAAGAGAGCAAGCAGGTTGAGAGTGCTCTGAAGATGCCACGAGGAGGGAGAACAGTCTTGGAACCATAGGGGTCCATATCTATGCAGCACCCTACTGCTGATGGTGGCACACTGCTCAGCTTTTGTACATGGTTTTGGTCCATCTTTGGGACAATACTTATTACTGTTTCTACTCTCTCTCTTCAGCATTGTTCAATTACTGTGTCCATCTCTCTCTCTATGCACTTGTACACAATAAGGAAAGAAGTGTGATTTGAATTAGCACCGTGTGGTTCTTGGGCATACACTTACATTATCTTCCACTGTGGGCAGCGCTGGCTGTAGCAAGCTATGTCCACCTCTGTTTTCTAACAGTGTCAACCCCCTGAGCTCTCATTTGGGGGCTCACAAGTAGGGCATTGACCCTATATCTCCAACAAATACTCTCTACACAGAGCAGGCAGCGGCAACCCAAGCTGCATTCCCTGATGTACACTCCATTGAAAGCACATGTGTCATAGTGTCTTTCATTACAGTACACACTTCTGCCTTTAAGTAAGATAACAGGCTAGATAGAGAAAGATAACTCCCTTGTCTGTTACATTGGCATCAATGCTTCGGCTTGTCTTCCTTGAGCTTGTGAGGGACACTTTAGGGACGGTAAAGCAGTTTATGATAACGACACACTCCAGCAAATACCACCGAAGAGGCTTGACCACTTGAGCTGACATGCTACTTTTTGATTGCTGAAACATGGCATACACTTTCTCATGATATGGCCTTACTAGTACCAGCAAATCCTAGGCCACATTAGATCAAAATAGGTGGCATGTCCCTTCCTCATTTCTTAAAACTGCAAATGCATTTGAATAATACTGTTCGGACAAACATTATTCACACTACCTTTGGCAGTGGAATCCCTTTGTGAGAATTCTTCCAGTGTTAAATAGTTAGCTGCATCGGGTCATATAGTTTAAATTCACTCACAAATGTTCAGCACATCTAACACCCACGCAACATACCACGTCTCTCCAAGTGTGCAACCGATTTACAAAGGTTTAAAGTGGCACACATTTGCACTTATTTCAGTGCTTATTCCTTTAGGTTCTTTAGATTAGAGGCAATATCAAAAGACGAGTGTCTGCACACCTACGTACAACTTCTGTTACCTTTGCGAAGCCGTGCCTTTTCCTTAGCTCTGTTCTCTCCCCCCATCACATAGCCTGGAACTAGCCACTGGAAACGATGTACTAGCTGCCTAGCAACGTCATAGACCTGTAAACATAATTCCCGAGTGGGAACCAGCACCAATGCTGCTGCCTGATCCGTTAAGTCTGTAAATGTCTTTTAGTTGCAGAAGACACGATAAAATTGCTATGTTCTTTACACTCCAGATTGTAATGTGCGATCACAAAATCAATAAAGCATCCAAGCACAAGAGTGGTCACTTGACCGCGAAAGTTCAACGCCTGGGAAGAAGAGGAGGGATCGTACCGTAAGTGCCATCTACCCGGGATACTTTTTTAAGGTTGGCCTGCAATTTATGGATGATGGGGGCCAAATACACGATCGTCTTTCCAGTCCCCGTTTCTGCATTCACAAGCCTACCTCTGTCTCGTAAAGGAAACAGCGCAAAAAAAAAAAAAAAACAATAGCCAATTTCAATTGCGTTTTATCTATTAGAACCAACATGACAAAAGACTGGCACAGGATACACGTCCCTCTGGGAAAGAACAAATGGGATGGCCGCTTGTTGAATAACAGTGGGAGCAGAAAATCCCATTCGAGCTGTCCCAGAACGAAATGTTAGCAAAGAGCAAAGATGACCCAAATGGAATCAGCTTGGCATAATGTGAGGCGCCCATAAAATTTCTCAAGAAGGTACGAGAGATGGGCAGAAGGAGTCTGGGAAACGTACCATGCATATGCTCGGAAAGTACATCAGAGAGGCCCAAGTCTTGGAAACGGCAAGAACCAAAAACAGGAGCTTGGGAAGAAGTGAGAGCTTGTTCTTCTGGTTCCATAGTTTGGAAATGATCGTTGTGGGAGTCGCCATCGCCAATTACCGTTCCATGCTCTCTCTTTCGCTTGGCCATGACGCCCTCTCCTCTGTGAGCTTCACAATCAAATTTGAGAATTAGCCTCCTTCCTGCAAACAAGGTGGCATCTTATAACCTAGTGTTTCTGTGAATCAAGGGTACTCCTCTCAATGCTAATTAGTGTTTATGTGAATCAAGGGTAATGAAGGAGTCTTGTCAATGCTACTGTTTACGTTCCATGCTCTCTCTTTCGCTTGGCCATTACGCCCTTGCTCCTCTGGTCTTGGTCTTGACAATCAAATTTAAGAATTAGTGTTTATGTGAATTAAGGTTGGGTTCACACTAATGTGGCAACGTATAACCTAGTGTTTATGTGAATAAGGTTGGGTTCACACACAAATTAATTAATACCTCCCTTCTACCAACGTCTTCTCAATGCTAATTTATGTCACCTTCTTAGGAGCTGGAGGAGATGGAATCGGCCGCCTTCATGGGTCGCATACGAATCTTTTGTGTGAGTCTCCGAACCCGCCGTCACTCCTATTGGACCAACTAGGACACCCGCCCTTCACACTGTCTTTTGGAGAATTGCAACCGATTGGTGTGCACCCACCCTCAAGGAGTAGCACCTCGGATGTACAAAGGACTGGTCAGGGGGAGGACTTTCCAGGAAAGAAAGTGCCCGCAAATCAAGGAGCGGCCTCTTTCCTTCCTAGGAAGTTCAACCATGGACCATTGCCTTACGACTTTCAAGAAGGGCTCGAAATTTGATGCCTCGTCCCGAGATTGGTGCATGGCCCCTTTTTGGTAAGTCTATTTTACAACTCTCCCAATTTTTGTGCTCTGTTGTTTGGCGACTGTCGCACAAACTTCAAGGGCCACTTTCCATCTTTGAAAGTTCCTCCATCACCTGAGCGTTCAATTCCCCTCGAGGAGGAAACCTACTCCTTGTCAACATAGGTCATGGACAGTGTGCCCCTCATAGTTGGCCATGTGGGAAAAATAATAATAATAAATATGGTTAAACTAGGGTTGTAGAATGGTGAGCCAAGGCTCTAGGTTCATCAGGTCCCTGGTATCTTCTCCGCTCCAATGAATAGCGATGGCCTCCACACTTTGAGGTGGTGTTGATATACATAACGTGTGGGGAAAGAGAGATGTCTCGTGTGTGTTAGTGCCTACATAGAAAGCTGGCTCTCAAAACTTAAAAATGTAGGGTGATCAATCCAATGAGTATGGGAACATATGTTCCTAGTTAGCAATGGAGTCCAATGAATAGGAGGAGATGTTACCCATTAGCACTTCCCTTAAGTTTGTGGAAACCTTTTGAGCTTTCCTAAGGTCATCCTTTAAATTTCACTTCTACTCCTCCCGCATGGTTATGTTCTCCATCAGGAACTGATATCTAATCCCCTCCTTGAGTTTTTTATAGATACAAGGGGTCCACACTTGAGGTGGCACCGAGTACATAAGGTGGGGGGGAAAAGAGTTCTCCATGAGAAATTGGTGGGTGTAAATGACACATACACAATTTTGGCTCTCAAAACAAAACAAAGTTATCTTTGGTTGGCTACTTTCCATGTTCCATTGCATGCCTTTGCTTTTGTGTGCATATATTGTGCCTAGCTTTTTGAATGGAGCATCCCTTATTTCACCTTCTAACCTCTTTGCAAAAGGCAATACTTTCAATACTCCATACTTAATGACAAGAACATGTTAAAACTTTGCCATTACATTTGATAATGAGCTAAAGATTATGGCACTTGTCTTTACATGACATAACCAATTATAAGACAATGATATTATTATTCGTATTTAAATTTTTTAAATATGCCTTAAAAGTTAGTAAATAGCTTATAGGTTAATGTAGGTGATCAATATGTGTTCATTAGTCTATACACATTGTTTGGATGTGATATATGTAAAATACTAATCTCAATATATGTTGCTAGTGTGGTGTTACAAAAAAATGGAATTTTGCTTGTATATGGTAAATATGGCTACTAACCTTCTCTATGTTGGATTTTTGCAAGCATATTAAGTTAAAGGTCTTCTAGTAATGGTCTCCTTCTCAATAGAGGATCCTACTAGTGTAAAGAACCTAATGGAAGTCTTAAGATAGTTTTGAGATGCATCTAGGTCAAGTTGTAGTTGGACTAAGATTTTTTTCCTTAGATCCAATGACGGTCCGAGTCAAGAATCTACAAGTGCAAGTCATTCCAAAGGGCGAAATCGTAAGGTATCTGGGAGCCCCACTCGACTTGACCTTGAGGCAACGATTTGTATGTTCAAAGAAAAGATTAAAGCCAAGCCCATAGCATGGCATGGGATTATTCTTGGTTGGAACACCCCATATCTTGGTAATACAACACATATTTGTTGTGGCCACAGCCACCTGCGTTGCCTCAATCTAGCATTTTAAGAACACCCAGTGACTTGAAATAGAACGGATGCTCTAGGCGTTGCTTTAGGCTAAGGAGTCGAGAAGAGGAGGATGCATCTGATCGCGTGGGAAGCTTTACAAGCTTTGAAATCCCAAGGATGCATCGGGCTACCTGATACCCATCTAAGAAATGTTGCATTGATAACTAAATGGCTACCACGCCTTTTCAATCGTGATGATTGCTCGTGGATTGTTTGTGATAAATGGAAGAGGGGCCAATGCCAAGGTGTGCCCTAGTCTATAGTGGTGTGACAAGCTGTGCTCAGCATCCCCCTACGCATAATGGGCCCATTAGGCTTGGTCTCAAGGCTTGTCATCACAGCGTGGAAATTTGTGGTGAATTTCCTAGCTTAGAAAGGATGGCCAGGCCTCTGAGGCAACGCAAGCCTGGTGGAGAACATGTGGTGGAGCCATGCCTTCAAAAGTGGTGGCAACCTTGCACAACATCCGGTGAGCTAGGTTTCTCCATAAGAAAGGCATCGGAAACATAGCAAAGTGTGGAACAATAGGATGGTGGATTGGTAGTCCTTGGTGACTCTGCAAGAGTATTTTAGCCTAAACCAAGGAGAAGCAGATTTGTTAAGTGCAATCATGGAGAGAGTTCCAAAGTGGTGGGCATCTAATTGTGTATTGTTCACCATTTGGAGAGTCGAGTAATGGTGTTTTGGGAAAACCCATCTGAAGAAGATCACGGCAAGAAGTATGTATTGTGAGCTCATTCAAGGTTACTCAATGATCCTCGAACTCAGTCATAAGTGGGGCCTTAGGAGAAGCCCATCTTGGTGGTCATGTAGACTACGCGAAATCTAGAGAGGTTACAAGATAAGGAAGGCGAAGTTCCTTTTGTTGAAAGTTCTCTTTCAATGGATTCCGGTGTGACGAGAAGACTAGCAAAACACCTCTCAACTAACCCTATACATCCTCTATGTGGGAGAGCAATGAGACATCTCATGTGGATTTGCTCAATCATTAGGCAGATGTGGAGGAATATAGTGGTGGCGGGGTGAGGAGATCCGGATTGGTGGCAAAGTTCATGCTATGCTCAAACTTCCCAACCGCTATCACAGGAGAACCCACCGGCTGTCCTTCAATGCTAAGCGTTTGTTGGCTATATGTAAGGGCAGTATTTTTTTTAGCAGTACGGGAGATCCAAAACAAGAACATGCTCCATCATCAGGTCCACTCTGAGCTGAGAGATCGGCAATGGTAACACGGGTGAAAGGGAATCTATTGGATTTCAGCAAAGTGGTAAGCAGCCAAGACACTCTAGTAAGTAGATGTCTACTACACACTAGTTTGGCCCTTTCATCTCATCGGGGAGGGAAATAGTTAACACCTAGCTCTTGTAAGCATTGGCCAAGGGTGGTTTGCCTACCTTATAGGCCAAGTTTTGTAAGGTCTCTCTTGGAGAATCCAAATTTTAGAAAAGGTGTTGTCTTTAAAGATTAAGGGTCCTTTATGAGTTGTCTTTAAAGATTAAGGGTCCTCTATGAGTGACATTTTGCATCCCTACAAAATCTTTCAATTTCATCAAGTAGTGAGCATGATTAACAAGGATATATTTGTTGCCCATTGTTTTTCTTGAGTTAATGCAAACTCGTGTGTACATGCTCCAAAAAGAAAATTTGAGAAGCTTTTCCAAGGGGAAAGGTATTCTAAGGGCATCCCAAGGTCGTTTTCCTTTGTAGCAGTGAGCTGATTTCATTTGCAAAAAGGACTCCATTTCTAGTTATAAAAAAAGCACATTTTTTTACTAGACAAAATTTATATTTATGAAGTTGTTATTTTACAAGTTAAAAAGTGTGTTAAAAGACAAAAAGGCATAAATTAAGTCTATAAAATAAAGTTAGCCACGATTTGTCCATTATATCTAGAAAAATACACTAGTGGCTAGTTAATGCCCAGCCATAGGTGTAAAAAACATGGTGGAACAAATATGCAAGGAGTGTGAGGTAAAGTTGGTGAATTGGGGGGTTAACATAATGGGAGCATCCACATGGAGGTAGTGGGTAATGTGTCTACTTGGTTTAGATTAAGAAGCTAGTGTGATTTGAGGAGGTGTCACTTGTTTACATTGACTTTATCTTTCAAAGCTATGTGGCAGTGCATTTGCATCTTCACAAATGAGAACAAGGGAGGCTATGAGTGTCTTCGTAATTCTTCTTATCATTCTCTAGGAGTACTATTTGTCTTAACAAAATATCCCCCCAACTATCCTTGCATGTGATAGCATTCATAAATAGTACGTTGTTAACTTAGAGCAATGCAAAATTTGTCGAAAATGTTTGTAAAGCATTTTAATATTACATCTACTCATCTTCCTAAGCATATAGGATTTTTTTCCTTCTACATTGTTTGCTCTCCTACTCAATGAGCTGAATTTGGATTTTTTGCCATTAATTCCCCTTGATTTGAATGATTGTTTGAATTCTTAAAGCAATTGAGTAGGGTTTAATAATGGAGCATGCAAGAAGTCATGCATACAAAGATGGCACATTGGTAAGAACCTTAGGAGACATTGATAGTTCAAACTCTTTAAGCACACAGATGAGTTTGAGAGCCATGAGGCTAGAAACAAGGAGGATGAGAAATGCTTTGCAAAATTCCCTTGCTTTACTAATTGTAAATGAGAGAATGTGAGAGAGAGAGAGAGAGAGAGAGAGAGAGAGAGAGAGAGAGAGAGAGAGAAAGAGAGAAGGAATATATGCACAAATTGGAGTGCGTGTGTGTGTTAGAAAAGTTAATACTAGAGTCTTTTATTAGAAATGTTAATGCAACTAGATAAATACTAGTCTTTTAAAAATAAACAAAAAACTCCAAATTCTTCATAAATGCAAAAATAGTATTCCAATAACATTTTTGACTTCACAACTATGTTCACTACGTTTATGAAATCCAAATTAACTTCAAAAGGCTTGAAATAGAACATAATTCTCAACCATTCATAGCCACTACAAATGGCTTACATAAAAGTAAAAAAAGTAAAGCTCTCAAATTGTAACATCTTTGTATGTAGAGACACCATATTTTACATCATCATTTGCAGATTGTGGTGCTTTGAAACCATAACATGCACTTGCATTGGCTAGAGTGAAAGAACGTGGTGTGACAAAGCTATCCATGTTCTCAACTAAGCCCTTACAAACACACCGATAACAATGCTCCATGAATGAAGGTTGAAATGAAGAAGCCAAGAATAAGTATATTCCACCTTCATAAAGGGAAGTGAATTAGTATACTCTTAATGTGATGACTCATAAAAAACTCAAATGTGATTACTTTGAGAAAAAAACGACTTGGGAAAATATATATAAGAAGCAATTAAAGTGCAAACATCAAAGTGGTGCAAAAAAAATAAAACATTGTATTAAGAAATTTTGGACTTTTCTCCAAACCAGTTACCTCCGCATCATATTCACCTAGTACACTCAAAAAAATGTGTTTTTGGAGCACTACATATATTCACCTGCACAAAACTATGGCCTACGAAACAAAAATAGAGGTATAGTGGGTAGGGAAGAGAGTGTGAGGGGAAGGAAAATTTTTTTTTTTTTGGTATTATGCACATTTAACATAATTAATGAATTCATTGTCCCTCTTCCAAATATCAGGACGAGTATTGGTAAGGTAAAGCAAACTTCCTACCAATCATTGATACAAGGGAGTATCAACCGGCTGAGATGTGTCGTGAACACTTAGCTTAAGCCCGACCTCCATGGGAGTTAATGCTGTTCTGCAATCCTCCATCTGAAATCTCTTCAGAATTTCTCTACAATATTTCTCCTGTGAAATGAAGATCCTGTCTTTGGCCTGCTTTACTTCAATCCCAAGGAAGTAATGTAATAACCCAAGGTTAGTCATCTCAAACTCAGACATGAGTAGCTCCTTGACCTGTGAAATCTTCTTGACATGATCACCTATCAAGATAAGATCATCAACATAGAGGATGAGTACCAATCGCAATCCCTTCTCAATGAACAAGTAAAGGTTTGCCTCAGAAGGACTCCGACTGAGCCCTATCTTCTGAAAGAATATATCAATCCTTTGGTACCAAGCTCTGGGGGCCTGTTTCAGCCCGTATAACGCCTTCTTCAACCTGTAGACCTTTAATGGGGACACTGGATCTCGAAAGCCCGGTGGCTGCTCCACGTATACCTCCTCCTCCAGGGTTCCATTAAGGAATGCGGACTTCACATCCATTTGAAAAATAGGCCACTGGAATTGGGCAGCAAGGGCAATCACTGTCCGGATAGTAACCATGCGGGCTGTGGGAGCAAAAGTTTCATCAAAATCCATGCCTTCAGTTTGAGCAAAACCTTTCACTACTAACCTTGCTTTATACTTATCCAAGCTACCGTCGGATTTGTATTTAAGTTTGTATACCCACTTAGTGCTGATGACTTTCTGTCGCAGGGGCCTGGCCGCTAAGTCCCATGTATGGTTCTTCAGGATAGCATCCATCTCTGCCTGCATGGCAGCCTGCCATTTTGGATTGTCCTTCGCCTCCTCGAAGGTTCTTGGCTCATCAATCTGAGCCACCAAAGCAAAATTCACAGATGGGGCCTTTTGAAGACGTTGAGACCGTCGCAATCCGGAACTGCTACTCTCAGGTAATGAGGTGACCCGAGACTCTTCCAATGTCCGGAGGTACCATTGGGGCAACCTTTTCTGCTTCTCTGTGGGAGGAGGAACGGGAACTTCTTCTGGAACATCCTGCTCTTCCTAAGTATCTTGTGGAATATCAGCTTTTGATTTGGTAACCTCTTGGATGGTCAACCTGGGACGGGGTGGGATCGAGGGTTGAACAATCTCCTCCTCCTCAATCTGAGGCTCCTCCTGGGGTTCAGTTTCTTTTTCCACGAAGACAACATCCCGACTGATGAGTATTTGCTTCTTTACTGGGTCGAAGAGGCGGTAGGCCTTGGATTCTTCACTATACCCAACAAAGATACATTGTCTGCTCCAGGAATCAAGCTTGGTCCTATCTTCCTTGTGCACATGCACCCATGCGTTAGAACCAAAAATGCGGAGATGAGTGATAGAGGGCTTCTTACCATAAAATGCCTCATATGGAGTCTTATCCTTGACGGCCTTCGTCTTGGTCCAGTTGAGAATGTGTACAGCTGTATTAATAGCTTCACTCCAATAGGCTTTAGAAAGATTCCTCCCTCGGAGCATAGCAAGCCCTGTCTCAGTGGTGGTTCTATGCTTTCTCTCGGCTACCCCGTTTTGCTGAGAAGTATGTGCCGTGGTGAGTTGTCGCTTGATCCCATGCTTGCGACAAAATGTGTTGAACTCACTTGAGGTGAATTCTCCCCCCCGTCTGTGCGAAATGTCTTGACATCCTCCCCTATCTCCTTTTCAACTCTAGCCTTCCAGTCTTTGAATTTCTCAAAGCCTGAGCTTTTTAGCCAAACAATATACCCAAGTCATTCTACTGAAATCATCCACAAAGAGAAGTGAATACCTGGATCCTGCCCATGATGCTGTAGACATTGGACCACAAATGTCGGCGTGAACCAACTCAAGTGGCTTGCTGGTCCGAAACCGAAGCCTCTTGTGGGAACTTATCCCTGTGCTGCTTGCCTTCTAGACAAGCCCTACAGACATCATCCTTGCCTGTAATTGGTGGAAGTCCATCCACCATCTTCGACTTTGACATCTCAGCCAAGATTCCATAGCTGATGTGACCGAAGTGCTCATGCCAAAATTTGGACTTTCTGTGATCGTCATGAACCAATATTGCACTGAGACGGTACAGTCCATTCTCTTCAACACCCTGAGCCACCATCTGCCCATTTCCTTTGGATGTCATGGTGACCTTGCCATCTTGAAAAAGAACTGCCATGTTGTTTTTGTCCATCTGACTTACAGATACTGCCACTGCTGTCATTGAAGGCTAACTGAGGCTCCAGCTCATGTCTAACCATTATGCATACACACATGTGCTTAGAAGCACCGCTGTCAACATACCAACCCTCTTTACCTTCACTAACTGCATAAGCTGAACAATGTTCACTGAGTAAGAATAATTGTCCAGTTGTCACATTGGCAGAATCACTCTTAGGCCCTTCTTTGTTTTTGGCTTCTCTTTTCCGCTTTTGATCCGCCTTCTTCTTCCGGCATTCTTTGGCGGAGTGGCCAAGCTTTTCATAGTAAAAGCACTTCATTTTCTTCTTACGTTCAGCGTCCTCTGATTTCTTGGAATCCTTTGGCTTGCCTTTTCCAGGCTTGTCTTTGGCAACCAATGCCTTTTCGTCGGTTTGCGTAAAGAGTTTCTCTCGAGCCTCCTCCTGAAGCAGGAGTGGAAAGCTCCTCAAAGGTGATTGGCTTAGTCCGTTGACCCGCAGTGACTGTAGTCACAAAACTTTTGAAACTCCGTGGCAACTTGTGGAGTGTGAGTAATGCTAATTGACTCGTGTCCACCTTCTGACCAACTGCTGCGAGCTGGTCTCGCACAACTTTCACCTTTGTCAAATGATCATGCACACTATCACCCTCATTCATATCAAGATTATAAAGCTGATGCTGAAGTGTAATGATACGAGCTGTATTATTGGTTTCATACAACTCCTTCAGTATGGCCCACGCCTCTGAAGACGTCTCTACCAACTGGATATGAGGAATCACAGCATCTGCTGTCGTGCCTATAAGCATTGCTAAGGCTTGAGCATCCCTCTCCTCCCATGCACAGAGTTCATCCGCATCTGCTTCAGCTAGAACTTCACCTCTTTTGTCCACAAGGTCCTTCGGCTTTTCTTCGGTCCCATTCACAATCTTCCACAACCTCCGTGCCAACAAGTGGCTTCGGATCTTGACTTTCTAGATTGGAAAGTTCGTTCCATCGAGCTTTCCAGCTTCACCGAAATTAGGGATAAATGAAGAAGGAAGATGACTAGAGAAGGAGGAAGGACGAGCAATGGATGTAGAGGCTTCGCTGATCCATCTCGGTGAATAGCAAAAAACTGAATAACTGAAACAGAAATAAATGAACTGACCTTCTGTACTAGCCTGAGCTGAAAACAGAGTTGCCTTACTGCCAAGGAACTCCTTCCTTCAGAGAGTGTCTTGATGAGGAAGAGTCGAGAGCCTATGGCTCTGATACCATGTTAAAAAACAGAAGGAAAGAATCACTCAAACCTCCAGCCAAGATCTCTCCCGCTCTTGCAACACTCAACTCAGATAACTGATCACAGATACAATACTCACTCAGAGAAAACTTAGGCAGAGAGAGACTATATTCATCCACCGGATGGTGGGCAGAAAACTGGCTCCAGGGGAGCAATACAAAACTCAGCCAAGTGCTGAGGAGAACTAAAGGAACTCTCTCTGTCAGAAGATACCAGATCTGAGTGCACAGCATAGCCTATGACTGAGGCTTTCTGTCCTGCACTGGATGCTGGAATGGAGAGAAGTGTGGGCCTTTTATAGGCACTGCCCAGGCCTTCTGGTCTGGCTGACCAGCAGGGTCAGTCCCCTGACTGGTGACCGACCAGAACAGTCTGGAAATTCGACCAGGGTCGGCCCTGGTCGGTGGCCCTGGTTGGGCCGACTGACCCTACCACAAGCCCCTATAAAAGGGTGCCCTGTGCAGCCAGTCCATAGGACTATGTATGCTTCTAGGGAGGCAAAGGCCCCCCCCCAATTCATTGCTGTTTGCAGACAGCAGCTAGCTGTGCTGGTTGCCAACTCTGTTTGCCTGGGTCTCTCTTTCCCATCCCTCCTTACTCTCACTGCCCCTTGTCCCCACAAAACGGGTCTCACAGGTGGGCACAATGAGTCTCTAACATGTCATACTATGTGGAGATTTAAATGCCAAGCAAGTCTAATAAAAGACACTTGGATTTTCTCTAACAAACCTACATGCACAACAATATTACCGTCTACATGAAGACAATATTTTAAATGTTATAAGCTAACTAAACCAATGTGACAAAAACACTCAAACTTAGTTGGAATACTTAATAGGGTTCATGTTGGAAAACACATTGATGAAGACATTTCATACCTCAATCAAAAGTATGTGCGACAACCACCAGAGAAACAAATTGTGCCACAATTATATTACACAAGCAGTGCAAAGGACAAACATAATAAAGAGGTATTCGAAATTCTTACAACGCCGATACATAGATTGAAGGAAATTAACAAATAACATAAGACATGCAGCAAAACAATCAAAATCCCAGATGATCCAGAAGCAAAAATAGGGCTACACATGGAGGTATATATCAAAGAAGGAATGTTGATCGAAATTTGCTTGGGAAACCTAAAAGGCATAGACTCTATACAAAACACAACTGTGCTATGGATTCAATTCATCAACACCAATATAGGGAAGAACACATGCACTCAAAAGAATTTCTTATACAGTGATACAACTTCAAAAGACTGGACTCCTATATTCAGAGTATCACGTGAGTTCCAAGTGGGTAGGAACAATTTGAACACAATCACAAGAACTTCAGCTAGCTGCAGCAAGAACAGTGCATCAAGCACAATGGTTAACCATGGACATTGTTGCATTCGATCTACTCAATGTAAGAACACATGGGCTTATCTACACAGCACTTTCACAAGTTTGAGACCCAAACCAACTGTTCTTACTAAACAAAATAGAGAAAAACAAATTAACGATCGACAATAACGTGCTCGAAGAAATTGCAAACTTAAAAATAATCACCTTGGCAAGCACAACAACTTGATTTTTCCATTGATCGTAAAGAGTACATGATTTTGCAATCACTAAACACGCGCTCTTTTAAATCACACAAAGATGACATCCTTCATTCTCATAGTGTTTTACAAGCTACAATCCTATGTCTGCAAGAAACACATGAACACAATCACGAAAACCATGAACACATGAACACAAGTATTTAGCATGGCATGTAGTGTCAACGGGACAGGTCTCGCAACATACTACAAGCCAACAACAAAACTACTTCAAAGTCAATGCTTCAACAACAATAGGATTGAAGCACTACTTAAGATTCATAGAAACAACGAAACATACCCAATCGCAATAATCAACATATACAAAACTATCCAAGGAAAACATATACATATGCTACAAACATAATGTAAGAAGTACATCGCATTGTCAATATATACATAGTGGGAGACTTCAATGTCGACATCAATATTAAAACAAGAGCAACAATAGCAAACCACAACTTCCAACAATTAATACACATGCCAACAACAATGTCTCAACAATGTATAGACAAGAAAACATACAATACCAGAGATGATAAGGACAAACTACGTCTACTGGTCCGACCACTCCATCACTTACACTACAATTGACTACCATTAAATCAATGACTCCAAATCATCTTCAGGGAGGCCAATTAAATCCTTTTTTCAATGTCAACAAATTGAAATACTATTCAAATTTTACATGTTTTAATGCAAAATTTACGGCTGTTGACCATTTTCTTTCAAACAAACATGCATTGCGCGGGATTTTTTTTTGAAAAATTGAGGTGATGTATTCGACGCCACCTCAAGTGTGGGATGGCATTGAGATGCATGGGAGAAGAAGGGCAGTGATAGAGGGGCCGAGGAGCAATGAAGGAACTTAAAAGAAGCACGTACTGCAAAATGTTTTTTTGGGGGGGCTAGTTTCAAGTTTCTGCCACGCAGCTTGAATGCCAGGAGAGCCAGTAAGTATCAAGTTATTGAATCCACACCAAACTTCCACATGCCTTCAATTTCCAAGCTTTTTATTCCAATCGACTGCAGCCCCCACCAACCCTCACCAACCCTTCAGTCATTGTTTCTGCCCCAGTCGTTTCTGCAATTGCAGTCTGTAGTTAATTTTCCGGCCACCCACTTCGCTTGTGCTCATCAAATCTGTGCTCGCAAAGAAAACGTGCATCCCGCATTGCATGGTTCTTCTTCCGATATCCTATCATATTAATCTGCGCTTGCAATACGAAAACATGGTCGTATTTACTAATGTCGGTCGACTGTCGTTGCCATAATGTTGTTTCCAGCCTTGCGTGAACCTGTTTTCACTCTTTCAAATTTCAATCAACCGTGATTCCGTGAAGTTGAGCTGTCGGTTGGATCTTCACTGAGATCATACTCTTCCATCCTCCTTGTCACGGCGTAACACAGTTGAGATTTGGTGTTAAATACTCAAATTCTGGCGTCAGTTACTCTGCAACTAGGGACCGAGGGTGATAATACTCGTGGATCGACGCTAGCTGCAGAAAATTGTCAGAAGTCTCGAGCATCGATAAACGGCAACATAGCAAGCCGGATTCGTTAGATTTATCAACTTCCGATTTATGAACGTAGCAATTAATCATCGATCGCTGCGAGTACACAGTTGCAGTAAATTCACCCTCATGGCTCAACGAGAGAAAGGCTGACATGACGGAAAATCGCCTTAAACGAGACTGTTGTGCCTTCGTGCTAGCCAACCTTTACCAGAAAATCAGAGGTCATCTTTGGTGCTTGCTTTGATGCTAGTTTACCATCTAGCTCGATCAAGTTGCAAGTCACCATGCTGTGAGCCTTCATTGCAACTTGGCCTTCAATTGTAGCTCAGGCCAGCTTGCATGCTATGCCTGTCTACAACGGAGGTCGTAGAGACGTAGCTCATTTCCCAGGCTTGCTCTTCCGCTCCTCTCCTTTTAAATAGGTAGCTAAACTAAAATGTGAGGCTGTGGCATTTCGTTGAACATCCGTTACCCTCTGATCATCCGTTTCCTTCTGATCTCAGATCATTCTCCACCAACATGGAAGGTTGTGCACAACTGCTACTGTGCCTCGCCTTTGCGTCGTTGCTCATCTCGTGCACGGTACAAGCTTTGTAATTTCTTCGAGCCTGGTCTTTGCTATTGTAGTTTCGTCCCTCTCCCATGGTTGGCTTCATGTTGACACTTGTTCGTTGATTAGGCTCGGGGGGGAGCCGACCTCGCTCCGGTGCTTTAAATTCGCTTGTGTGCTGTTCCATTTGGTTGCAATTATGTTCAATCAGTGGCACATGTTATCGTGATGCACTGTAAAGCAGTGTAGACACAAGGAGTCTCTTGCCGCCATATCGTTGTTTATGAGTCATGTGGTTAAAATCCAGAGTCTGTTTCTGTTTCTTTGCTTTGTTCGCTATTTTGGATTCTTCGAGCTGCACTGTTCTAACGTCTCGGCTTGGATCTTGCTTCGTCCAGATTGTTGAAGCTCGTGCTGTCGAGTCCTTTAGCCTAGAAAAATACTGGGATCATGAATTGCCTGGCGTTGCAATGCCCGAGGTCCTCGAGGAACTGGCCTCTCCTCTGACTCCATTGTCGACGAGCGTCTCACTTGAACGCTTAAAGGCAGGAAGGTTGCAGTTGTCGAGGGATCAGTACTGCTCTCCTGCTAGAGCCTCCTGCGTGAAAAGTGAGGACATACTGGGTGTTCAGCCTCGAGTGTGCATTCCTCCGTTTTTCAGGTACGAGTATGGAGTCCTTCCTTGCCAGGTTGATGCGTCGGCAGTCTCCCAAGTTGCAGCGTCTGGGGTTTTCTTCTTGCCGAATTCGATAATGCATGGTTCGCCACTGCTGATACCCGATACAGCAAATGATCTTGGTGGAGTTACATTTCTCCCCGATTCCCTCGTGCAAGCGTTGCCCTTTGATTCCGAGCATTTGGTGGAGCTGTCGAAGATATATGGCGTCGCCCAGCATTCTAACATGCACTTACAGATGGAGAACACTCTTGCGCACTGTGCTTTCAAATCTAAACATGAGGTGTCAAGTTGCGAGACGTCCGGTGAGGGTATGGTGAGATTTGTGCGAACAGTATGCGGACAAAATGTGCTTGTCTTATCTCCTACACGGTTCACGAAACAGGAAGCAGTCGTTAAGGATATCCATCTATTGAGTGGCAAAGGAAATAAAGTTGTCTCCTGCCACAATATGAAATTCCCATCCTTGGTGTACAGTTGCCACATGACTCAGACCTCTCAAGTTCTAGACATAACTCTTAAGCTGGCAAACGGCAAAACTGCTCATGGTCTTGCTCTTTGCCATTTGGATACAAGCTACTGGAATCCATCACACATTGCCTTTGATGCCCTCAAGACTAAACCTGGAAAAAGTTCCATTTGCCACTGGGTGCCTGAAAACACTTTCGTCTATCTCCAACATATTGGCATGTAGTAAGTCCAGCCACTATCGTTCTTCCCTTTCTATCGATTCAAAAGTCTATTATTTTTCCCTTTGGTTCTAGATATTTGTGGGCTTGATCAGTGTGATCAAGTTGTTTTGCAAGTTGACTCGGTAGTTTCAGTGTATGAATCGAATCATTCGTTCCTGTTTGTTTTGATCCTGTGTACAGTAACTTACCCAGTAAATTACCGTACGTATTCGTCTGACTTAATTAGTTCGTCCTGGTTGTGGGTTTTTATAAGTTGAGAGGGATTGGCCACAAAAAATGGACGGGGACGTTGGCTTTTTATAAGTTGAGAGGGATTGGCCACAAAAAATGGACGGGGACGATGGCTATATGTTAGGTCAGCAAGCAGTGCTGGTAGTTGGCCCTCGTAAATTGAGGGCTTGGTCACTATGTTTGGTGGATTAAGGGGAATACGTATTTTGTTTAGTTCGTCCTCTCAATACTTTGAACTCTGTTCTGGTTGTGGGTTTTTGTAAGTTGAGAGGGATTGGCCACAAAAAACGGACGGGGACGATGGCTATGTGTCAGGTCAGCAAGCAGTGCTGGTAGTTGGTTCTCGTAAATTGAGGGCTTGGTCACTATGTTTGGATTAAGGGGAATGGATGTTTAAAAATGGAACCGGAAGGGGAAGAAAAGAGAAGAGTAGGTTGCATATGGCCTAGTGAATTTTACATAATTTAGTCATCAATAAAGGTGTCATTTAATCTTGGATTTGGCTTAGTAGATATTATAAGATGTGTATCATTTAATCTTAGCTTTGATATCATATCATTTCAATCTTGCATTTGGCTTAGAAATGACTTGCATTTGGCAAAATTTATATCATTTAGTCATGAATAAAGATGTCATTTAATCTTGCATTTGGCTTAGTAGATATTATAAGATGTTTGAGTTAATTTAATCTTAGCTTTGATATCATTTAATCTTGCATTTTGCTTAGATATTATAAGATGTGTATGAGTTAATTTAATCTTAGCTTTGATATCATTTAATCTTGCATTTTGCTTAGATATTATAAGATGTGTATGAGTTAATTTAATCTTAGCTTTGATATCATATCATTTCAATCTTGCATTTGGCTTAGTAAATATCATTTAGTCATAATTTACATCATTTAGTCATGAATAAAGATGTCATTTAATCTTGCATTTGGCTTAGTAGATATTATAAGATGTTGGAGTTAATTTAATCTTAGCTTTGATATCATATCATTTCAATCTTGCATTTGGCTTAGTAAATATCATTTAGTCATGAATAAAGATATTATTTAATTATGAATAAAGATTTTTAATCTTAGCTTTATCATTCAATCTTGCATTTGGCTCCAAGTTATCATTTAGTCATGAATAAAGATGATATATAATTATGAATAAAGATATTTAATCTTAGCTTTATCATTCAATCTTGCATTATTCATGAAAAAAGCTATCATGAATAAAGATGATATTTAATTATGAATAAAGATATTTAATCTTAGCTTTATCATTCAATCTTGCATTATTCATGAAAAAAGCTATATTTAATTTTAGCTATCTCTGAACATCAAAAATATGATTGAATCTTGATTTCGGCGAAGCTTGCATTTGGCATGAATATATAGTGTCTAGCTCTCTTTAATCTTGATTTTGGCTTAGCTTGTGTTTATATATAGTCGTCTAGCTATCTACTAAGTTTGTGGCTTAGTAGATATTGTATATAGTCTAGCTCCTAAAAACATATGATTTAATCATGATTTAATCTTAATGTTGGTTGAGCTTGCATCCGGCTTGATAGGTATTATGGAAGATAATAAGTGATTATTTAATCTTAGCACTTCTCTTGAACATTGTAGTGATTAATATAATTATATTAGAGTATAAAAAAGAAAATTATTATATTATAATATTGTATTATTATAGTGATCATTAATCTTAGCTTTCTATTCACATAAAAACATGTATTCTAAGAAGTTTAAATTATATTATATTAAAGGGAGATTTAATCTTGCTTCACTCCACTTACATAAAAAATTTGTATTCTAAGAATATTTTTAAGAATTGTAGATTAAAAATAAGCAAATTTAAATGGATTAGTGATTAATATGAATTAAAAACTTAAAATTGTGGGGAGGGAGGTGAGATGAGCTTTCTATAGAGCCATAAAACTTGAGGAAGGAAAGTGAGATGAATTTTTCTCTAAAGAAATGTAGAATTTGAGGAATTGAGGAAATTGGGTGTAATTGTGGGGAGGTAGGTGAGATGAGCTTTCTATAGAGCCATAGAATTTGAGGAATGAAGGTGAGATGAGCTTTCTCTAAAGAGATGTAGATATGAGGAAATTGGGTGTGAATTTGAGGAATGAGCTTTCTATAGAGCCATAGAATTTGAGGAATGAAGATGAGACGAATTTGAGGAATGAAGATGAGACGAGCTTTCTCTAAAGAGATGTAGATATGAGGAAATTGGGTGTAAATTTGAGGAATTGAGGAAATTGGGTGTAATCGTGGGGAGGAAGGTGAGATGAGCTTTCTATAAAGCCATAGAATTTGAGGAAGGAAGGTGAGATGAGCTTTCTCTAAAGAGATGTAGATATGAGGAAATTATGAGGAAATTGGGTGTGAATTTGAGGAATTGAGGAAATTGGGTGTAATTGTGGGGAGAGAGGTGAGATGAGCTTTCTATAGAGCCATAGAATTTGAGGAAGGAAGGTGAGATGAGCTTTCTCTAAAGAGATGTAGATATGAGGAAATTGGGTATTCTTCGAGCTTTCAAAATACTATAACACCTATAAGTAAAATTTCTAGGAAAAGTCTTGCAGCAGGATGAGGGATTTGTATATGTAAATAGTTGAAATTTCTCTAAAGAGATGTAGATATGAGGAAATTGGGTGTGAATTTGAGGAATGAGCTTTTTGTAGAGCCATAGAATTTGAGGAATGAAGGTGAGACGAGCTTTCTCTAAAGAGATGTAGATATGAGGAAATTGGGTGTGAATTTGAGGAATGAGCTTTTTGTAGAGCCATAGAATTTGAGGAATGAAGGTGAGATGAGCTTTCTCTAAAGAGATGTAGATATGAGGAAGGAAGGTGAGATGAGCTTTCTCTAAAGAGATATAGATATGAGGAAATTGGGTGTTTTTCGAGCTTTCAAAATACTATAACACCTATAAGTAAAATGTCTAGGAAAAGTCTTGCGAGGAAAAGTCTTGCAGCAGGATGAGGGATTTGTATATGTAAATAGTTGAAATTATAGCATAATGATGGTAAAATCAATTTAATAATTACTAATATTTTGATTGTTTAATTTTGCTTCAAATAAATTGAACTATGAAGGTGAAAAAGGAGCTTGTAGTTGGCTCTCTTAATCCTTATTTATCCAAGAGCATTAAAGAAATATGATGAAAATGCTAATATTTCACATCTTAATATGCATGAGTAACTTATCTTGTTTACAATGAGGTAGACATTTGTGATCTCAAAAGTCATCTTGATAATTTCACAATGATATTTCCAATAGTGTTTTTGCTTGCTTTTAAGATGGAATCAAGGCAATCTTTGGCTCGCACAATTTATTCACTTAGAATGATCGATTTCATGCGATGTATATGAATACAATAAATATTCAAGTGTATCTATTGTACCAAGGATGAATGTAAAAGGAATATGCTTTGGTCACTTTAAACATGAGTAAGGATGATTTGAGATGTCCATAAAACCAAGGTTGAAGTGTCGCTTAAACCAAGGTTGAAGTGTCGCTTATGTAGTTTAAGAAAGTCATAGCAATAGTATAGGAAGACTCATAAAGATCTTGTACATTAAGAATCTAGAAACATGAGCATGCGAGAATTTAAAAAGTATCGAATAATTAGGAAGATGGAAGTATTGAGCAATTGAAAATATGAGCATAAGCTACACATATAACAAGAGGAAAGATGGTGTGAATTATAGACAGCGCTTACGTAATCATAGGTGGGAATGAAATAATCTCTTTGCATTTGGAAGTATCGAACAATTGAAAATACAAGAAGATATGCTCAATATCAGAAGTAATCTATATATGTTCATTGTGAAAGTTACATAAGTATGTGTCACTCTTAAATGAGTACTCAATAAGTAAATCCATATGTACCATGTCCAAACGAGTACTCAATAAGTAATCCATATGTGTTCATCTAAAAGACGTTAAACCTTGTTACATTCAAATGAGTACGCAATATAACCATGTTCAAACCAGTACTCAATAAGTAATTCATATGTGTTCATCGTGAAAGCTAAATAAATATGTCACATCCAAATGAGAACTTAGTAATAATCCATGTATCACCTTCAGACAAGTACTCAAGTAGTTAGCCATATGCCACATCCAAACAAATATTCAAGCAATTAGTCATATGTGTTTATAAATATTGTCACTTGAAAAATGTTGAACCTTGCCTCATTTAAACAAGTACACAATAAGTAATCCATAGGTGCCACGGTTAAATGAGTACTCAATAAGGCAACCATATGTGTTTATTGTCGTGAAAGACATATAAGTATATCTTAGCACATAAAAGGTGAAATAAAAAGACAAAATAAAAGTATGCCTTGCTTGAAGATATAAGGTGAACCAATAAGTAAATACATACCATTAATTATCAATAAGTTAATTGACAAAGAAGGAAGAAACTGTTGGTCTAGCAAGACCTTGCATGCACTCATAAATATAGATGAGTATGAAAAATAAAGTAGATATACTCATTTAGTCCATTGGATTGTATCCAGGCACCTATGCAAACCTGCATGTACTCGGAGATACAACTGAGTGTTATGAAAGAGAACATATGAGCTCAACTTGGAAACAAACGAGTGCCTTGAAAATGACAAGGAAACATGTGAGAAGAACCTTTGCATATGTGAAGTAACGCATCCAAGAAGTAATGATATCAAAGCTAAATAGAAAAGAAACATTAAAAGAAAACATGTTAGCATGTTAACAACACAAAATATTCGGCAAGTCCTTTTCTTTCATAGGATGGACCAGCTTATGAAATTGAAGCTAGTGTTGAATACACGACAAGCAAGTCAAGCAAGATGTTAGCTTATAAGAGAGAAAAATTAGATCGACATTTTCTTTTGCATGTCAAGCACACTTACATGATTAGCAAGTGAGCCTAAAATGACAAGAAAGTGTTTAGGATGATCAGGAACCTCCAAGCAGTAATAAATGAAAAGCTCAATATCAAATCTTTACCCTACTCTAAATCAAATACAATGGATGGCCTATAGGCATGCTTGATTAACAAAAGGTGAAAGATAACCTGCTTTCAAAATCATAAGATAATCGAAAGTAACTCTCACCTTCAAAATAACACAAAGCATTTAGGAAATCAAAAGTAAATGATAAGATAATCGAAGAAAATGTAGCCTTCACATTTTGGAAGATTCTTTGAATCAATCAGCTCATGCGAGAAGTAAAGCTTGATATAGAATATTTGGCAAGTCTCTTTAACCAAGATTCATGGAAACTTGAAGCTGTAGTTAAGCTTGTTAGCAAAACATAATAATACGTGTATTATCATTGCAAATAAAACACCAAGCATATGAATGTAGTGGAATAAAAATAACATAACCTTTCAAGTGGAATATCAAGAACAAAGCATTGTACTGAACTATGATGATATCATGGTTCCCAATCATGTACAACATTAAAGAAAGTTGCTTTATCTTTATACTAACAGGCAAAGAAAAGCTCCAGCACATAGATATATGTCATAGTGGTTAGTGAAAAGCAATCAAGCTTTGTGAGGTACCCAAGTATAGATATTGGCAAAGCTCTTTGGTTGAAGGATGTTCTATGAATGTTGACTAGCAAAGAACTTACACAAAGACTCAGCAAGCGATGCACTAAATAAGAAGCTGGTCAGTAAAGGATGTGCTAAATAAAAACTAGCTCAATCGATGTGAAGCATCATTGGCTTTTACTTTTGCAAAAGCAGCATGAAACCACAATTGCTAAAGCGATAAACTCTTGTTTTCACTTATGATCTAATAGAAAGCAAAAATTACTTTCATATGGTAGATAACCTTTTGTCCAAGTGATTTTCTCAATCAACTTTCTAGTTTGTTGAATGTATATAATTATCACTACAAAAGCATGTAGATTGGGCTGCCTTACTCTTAATGACAAGATTGAGACTCTACTTGGCATCAATTAGATAAGATCTTCTTTCCTAAAGATTGACTATGCTTGCAACAACGATCCTGCGCTCTTGGTTTTTATGGATATGACCGGCGGGTGTTGGGTCTCCTCTTCATCTAAAATTTGTGGAGTCATATAGCTAAACAAGTTTGCTTTATGTGATTGAGCCTCTTATTGCTCCATGTGGGAACATGAAAGCATGATATACCAGTGTGTTAAATACAAGGGAACATAAATACTAAGTGCAAGATGGTGTGATCAACTAGAGGAGACTAAAAGAAGGAGGGTGACACCATATCAGGAAGCTTCTTATCATTAAGTCTATTGTTTTATTGCTTTTGCTTTTGCTTCAAACATTGTTGATTCTATAAAAGTATGAACCTTTTTCTCATGTCCTAGATCAAGTTCTCTCTGTAATGGGTGTTCATCTTCCTTCCAAACACTCTTCTACCAGTTTATTGAGCAGCAAAAAGAAATAACCATAACTTTCTTACCTGAAATTGGAATATAGTAATCCAACTAGTCAAAATAACTGGTGCATACGCTTTGAACAAGCCATTGCGGGCCGTTTTCATCAATCATGATCATAGCGCTGATATGCGATTCATCTTTAATAACTTTTGCATATCAACTCAAAACCTAGCAATCAAGTAGTCAAAATGATCAGAGAGAATGTTTTGTTAATGATCGCGTTGTTAGATTGATAAAAATAATGTTTCTTTCTTCTCACAGTCATGCTAGAGCATAGCTAGGCTTTGATACCATGTTGAGAGGAAGAGAAAGAGGAGAGAGATGGACACAAGAGTTGCTCCCAAGGAAGTGATTCTATTCATAGATCATAGGCATTTATATAGTTCAGGACTAGGCTAAGTTAGGGCAAGCTATATATAGCTCTAACAAAAGTAAGGGCATGATTCTAAACAATAATTATATGAAAGTATTGTAATGCATGTCAAAACAAACAAAAAGTTTAAACAATTATGTTTACACAATGTATAGGAAGCATCACAAAATTTATGCCTAGAATCACACATTACAACCCAAACTTAATGGAACTTAGCTTTTTAAACCCACATCATCCACAACCTAATTTTTCTCATGTAATAGCCATGGAAAGATTGGTGCATGCGTGGTCTAACTTTTTGAGTAATAGAGCAATTACGTTTTGTTCACAATTGTGATGACAAAAAGGATTGTTTGATTTTATAGAGAGAAGGACGAAACCCCTTGTCTCTATCTAGAGCATACTCACTTGCAATATATCGAGTTCGAAAACTACATGCGATGTTTTTGTTGATCTTTGCTCATGATGTGTAGATTGTTGAGATTGTGCTATGTAACCTAACCACAATTTTTTCCACATTAGCAGCCTGGCTCTTAAACACTTCTTTGGTGAATTTCGGCATCTCTCTCTCTCTCTCCCCCCCCCCCTTGTAATAGATCAATTACCTTAAGATCACAATTGTGATTTTGGAAAGGCCTGTTTGATTTTGTACAGAGAAGGATGAAACCCCTTATCTCTATCTAGAGCATACTCACTTGCAATATATCGATATCAAAAACCACATGCGATGTTTCTGTTGATCTTTGCTCATGTGTGTAGTTTGTTGAGATTGTGCTATGTAACCTAGCCACAGTTTTTTCCATGTTAGCGACCCGGCTCTTAAACACTTCTTTGGTGGTGAACCTCTCTCTCTCTCTCTCTTGTAATAGAGCGATTACCTTTTGATGATGAAAAGGCCTGTTTGATTTTATACAGAGAAGGATGAAACCCCTTGTCTCTATCTAGAGCATACTCACTTGCAATATATCGATATCAAAAACTACATGCGATGTTTTTGTTGATCTTTGTTCATGTGTGTAGTTTGTTGATATTGTGCTATGTAACCTAACCATAAATTTTCCCACATTAGCAGCCCAATACTTCTTTAGTGAATCTTGGTATCTATGTGTATGTCTCTCTCTCTCTCTCTCTCTCTCTCTCTCTCTCTCTCTCTCCCCTCTCGCGCCTCTCTCTCTCTCTCTCTCTCTCTCTCTCTCTCTCTCTCCCCTCTCTCCTCTCTATCTCTCTTATCTATTTCTTGCTGTCCGTGTGTGAGCACCTTGTCAGCGTGTCAGGATGCCACCGTGTCGACAGTGCATTTTTTGGTAGTCTGACAATCTCGTTGGCATTTACCATGTTGCAAGTCCCGTGGCTTGTGCCTATCACTATGTGCCATGTGGCAAATGTGTCTACACAAGGCTGATTGCTCCCCATGCCATCTTTGACAGTCTCTGAGCCTCACCACGTGGAGCTTTTGTGAGTCTCTCTCGTGCTGCCATGTGGCATGTGGTCCATGTAACTTTCACAACTTTAGAACTTCAATTTAATCGTACTATACACTTCATTGCTTAAGTTTGTTTGGGATTTGCGTACATAGTATTTATAAAGAAATTTATATTGATTAGCTTCCTTAGTTATTTTCTTTAGTCTTCCCCTTTTAGTAAGTAATGGCTTACTTTTTTAATTATCGAGGTAAACCCCCCTTTTTTTTGGAGTTGGCTTAAACCCTCACACTATTTAGCTACTCTTTTCATTTTAGCCCCACCTCCTTAACCCTTGATTTTATCCTACTCTGCAATCCCCGCATCTCCGCTTTTTTTTCCCTGACTATTCTTACACCTAATTCCCACTTCTACGATCCCCTAATGTCTCCTCTTCTTGAGTCAACCATTCTTACCCCTAACGTATGTAACCCTACCTTGGATCCTTACCTTACCTATCTTACATCTAAACCCTACAACCACTACCCCTTCTTTATCTCACTAATCTACATGGCATTCATGCTACGTACCTAACAATCCTTATAACTCCTATCGCCACCACCCTTGTTTAGTATCCCACCGCCCTTGCACGTTACTTATCAGAATGCATAATGTCCCTTTGTCCTGTTTATAGGCTTGTAAAGAAACAATTCAAAATTGTAAATAGTGTTGGATCTATTAAAAGATTCATTGCGCATATACGAATTGCACATTTTTAACTTCTTTCATATTAGGGTGAATCTAGATACCAATACCAACAACTATGAATGTTTCAAGACCACCATGCAGTAGTCCCACTAGTTTTGATTTCAATTCGTTTTGATTTTTAATAAATTAAATGGGTGTGCATCACTTTAGCACAACATTGGAGGCCCGTTAATCCATGCTTAATGTTCTCATTTAGGTGTGTCCTTGGGTTGAGGAGAAGCTCACATAGTGTACTTTTGAATGATTACTTGGTTGCATGTATGTACAGAACAAAATGCTGATGTTTTTTAATAAATTGCTATATCCTATAGTCTTCAGGATGCATGATTTACATGCAACATAGCACTTGTAATGCTTTAATGGTATCGTTACAAATCCTCATTTAGGTGTGTCCTTGGTTTGAGGAGAATCTCACATAGTGTACTTTTGAATGATTACTTGGTTGCATGTATGTAGAGAACAAAATTTTGATGTTTTGAATAAATTCCTATATCCCATAGTCTTCAGGATGCATGATTCACATGCAACATAGCACTTGTAATGCTTTAAGGGTCTCTTTCCAAAACCTTATTCCATAATTTTTTGGTCTCATGTTCAAGTTTGGAATGTGTACTACACCTTGAAGACAAAGTTTGCCGAATTTCGTATAGCAATGCATAAGTTATGCGTCATGCAAGATACCTATATACAAAACATTCCCTAAACCTCACTAAAAATGGCTACAACCCGAAAGATTCATTATTTTCTACCGATCATTTAACATTGTATGAAATATAATGAAGGTAATATAATAGTAAGCATACTTGACAATGCTTCTGATCTTGTAGATAGCTTTTCTAACATCTTTTGATAAGCATTCTCTCACTGTAATTGGGAGGATAAATGACACCAGAAACAAATGAAGATGTTGTCAATCAAAAGGACCAACATGGCTCCAATGGTTGAACATAGAGCAAAAGCAATGCACAATCATCCCACTCTGACAAGTCTATGGGCTTCAACACAGAATGCAAGAAAAGGAGAGATAGCCTAAGTGCAGGACTCATTGCTACAGTGATGAGATTTTGGCACGAAAATATGAGTATCTCCAAATAGAAAGAACATCTATAAAAAGCGGATGGGATGCAAGGTGTTTGAGGAGAACATCATACACATGCCAAATACAACGTAGGTCAGTGGTGCCTAAACCAGCCCAGTGGTTGTTTGTGATTGAGCTTTAGGATAGTTGACTTGTTTCATTTCTTAAACCAGGGTTGGACTAAATGTGATTGCCCTAAACTAGCCTAGTGGTTGGAACATCATGCAACCATAGGCTAGTTTAACTCAATTGCCAGTTATGTGATTGTCTTGAACTAGCGTGGTTGAATAGACATTTGTTGTTGTCCAGCCCGGTGGCATGGTTGAGAAAAAATTAATAGCAATATATTTCGCAATAGAATATCAATATACTATTATTTTATTAAACCATCCCAGTGGTTGGAACATCATGCAACCATGGCTGTTTTAGCTCATTTTTTGAACTAGCATGGTTGAATAGACATTAGTTATTGACTAGCTCGATGGTTGATATTATTGTGTTTCTTAGTATTTAAATTCATTAAATTTAATTTTGTGCTATTTGAGTCATATACCACTATATCTAGACTAGGATGCTTGGACTTAATGTGATTGTCCTAAACTAGTCCGGTGGTGCTCAAATGGTTCACAACAAACAACAAGCAGTTACTGACATAAATTGTGAAATTCAAAAATGAAAAGCAATATATTGTTATTTTCTAATTGTGAAATTCAGAAATGAAAAGCAATATAATACTTGTCATTGTCTAATATGTGAAGTTGAGACTGTCAGGATAAACCAGCCTGGTGGTTGAAACTGTGAGAATGTCCTAAACCATCCTAGTGGTTGAAATTGTGACTGGCCTAAATGTGTCCTAAACTAGCCCAGTGGTTGACTGTCCTAAACGTATCCTAAACTAGCTTGGTGGTTGAAATTGTGACTATCCTAAACCAACTCAGTAGTTGAAATTGTGACTGTCCTAAACCAATGCGATGGTTTAAAATTGTTTTGCTTCCTTATATACTTTAATTAGACTATGTTTTGTCTTCTTTTAGTAGTGCAAAAAGGAGGCTCATTGTTCTGTTGTTCTCGAATGTTGGGTCAGCAGAGACAAAGTTGTATCTCAAGTTTATGGATCAAAATCTGGACATTTCAATTGGGCAGAGGAGCTTTGAGCATTGTAAGCCTTGGTACATTAAGCAACTCAAAGACAAGAATGTTTGTTGTTGTGCAAGACACACATAGACTGACTTGGCCTGGCAAGCTATGAATGAATTGAAATCTGGTGAGCATTGCTCCATGGGGATCGATGCCCATGCCTCCCCGATGAATGTGCACTCTATAGGCCACCTGGATCCTCATTGTGTGTTGCAAGGGAGGGCAGGTTTTGTAGCCTAAGGTCTCTGTGGGAGCCATTGGTTTGTCCAAAGGGAGACCATGAGTGGCACCACATTGAATGCATTCGTGGCACATGCAAGCATTGCAGTTTGAAGCTAAAGAAGAATACATTCAATGTTTGTCCAAATGAAATGAGGGAAGACAACCGTGTTGCTCTAAAATGGAGGAGATTTGAAAATGTCAATGTTGAAGGATCCGATAAAAAGAGATGGCTATTGTCATATAAGAGCACTCAACCAACGGAGCTGATAGGTCATGTGATTCAATCCCATCCAAAAATATGTACTTCACAATTTCACGGCCAATTGCTGGTAGGGTAAGCAGTTCAAGACGTGCCTTGCCAATTTTCCCCATGACACTATTCTGTCATAGATTTTGCTAAAAATTATTCATTTCAACAGCAAGATGAGATACAAAGTGCTCACTAGTACAACAAGCAGATAAAAGTTCTTGTGCATATCACATATAGTCATTTAATTGATTCTTCCACGCCCAATGTCAATCCCCTTGCTGACTCCTCAAAGGAGTCCAGATAAGTGCAATGCACATACCATTTCTAGATTTCAAATGATAGGGAACATGACATCTTATTTGTGTAGCATGCTTTTCTACTGCATTGGGAATGGCTGAAAAAGAAAAATCCCCATGCAAAAAATATAAAACAACATTGGGTGTGGTCAAATGCTGATTCCTCTCAATTTAAATCAGCCCGTGGATTCTACTTTGTCTCAAGGTTCAAATCCCTGACTAGTGGTCTAGACATGATGTGGAATTTCTTTGGGTCTAGCCATGGAAAGGGTGAGCATGATGGATGTAGTGCTATTATTAGGCAAGCTCTGTTTCAACACCAATTAACATGCCCTCAAGAAAAACTCAATGATGTCCATGATGCTGTAACATGGCTTATAGCCAATGTCTCTACAAGCGTGCATGCATTCAACATACAGTACACAAAGCCTTAAGAATACTGTAGTACACGTAGAGTGTTCCATGAAGTGAAAGTGGATGAGGTGCAAAGGAGAAGCGGACACGATTGTGAGAAAATTAAAGGAGTTCATGGTCTGCATAGCGTATGGGGCTTTGCAATCAACCAACTGATTAAAACAAGAAAACTTTCTTGTTTTTGCAGTGCATGCATCATAGGGGATAATGAAGATTGTGAGAACATTGCAACTGTGAAGACAAGGGAGCGAGTTCAAGCTTTCCCTCTACCTTCAGATGGAGTGACAAACAATGGAGAGACAAAAGACTCGCCACAATTTGGGTAGATTTTCGATGCCCTCAGTGACTATCTGGAAGATGTGGATAACTTTGCAATTGTCACTGTATCTGGGGAGAACGAGGAAGATGACCCATACTTTCTGTTGCAATGCATAAAACATATGCATAAGGTTGAGGAAGCATTTAAAGATAATTGGGGAAACTTATGAGAAGTGGGATGTAGTAGTTGGAGCTTTTTGGTACAAAACAATATCTAAGAGAGGCCACAATTACGAACTTGCTACATAAGAGTCCACAAAAATTTATGTACTCTCATCTAGTATAGAGCTATTAAGTTCAAGATGCAACCTGTGTCACAATGAAAGAAGGGCAAGAGTGTCTTCAAATTGGATTTAGACATGCATGAGCACAACTTGGGGTGTCTTGGCATGGTGGACGAGGACAAGTAAGATAGTATGTAGTCTCATTGCAACAAGGAAACAATATTCCACTTGTCCTAGATAATGGAAAATGTATTTGAGCCCTAACCCTAACCCTAAATGGGTTTGTATATATTCTACATTTTTAACTAAATCTAGTGTACAGTTAGTCATTTGTGGTGTGCTCTCTAGCTATGCCCTCTCTCCTCATCTCCACTCTTCTCCTCTCCCCTCTTCATATTTTGTCATAGTATCAGAGCTCCCTTGTCTTCTGCTGAGACATGGTGATCCTTGTGTGAGAGTGTGATTGATAGAGAGATCAAGAGTTCTCGAGTATTCTCCATGAGACTCCACTTCTGGTGAGAGATATCATCCATGCTTTCAAAGAAAATTTCCGTCACTTGAGAGAGAAAACTTTCATCATTCATTCGTTGAGAGTTCTTTTGTCTTCTTCTTCGAGAGATTTCCATATAAAGAGAGAGAGAGTCTACTCTCTTGAGGGTCTTCATTGAGGGGAGTTCTCTTGAGTTTTCTCCATGAGATTCCAACTCTGGTGAGAGATCTTCATCCATTTTTTCAAAGAATATTTCCGTCACTTGATAGAGAAAGTTTCTGTCTAGCCATTCATTGAGAGTTATTCGTTCTTCTTCTTCGAAAGATTTCCATATAAAGAGAGAGAGAGAGAGTCTACTCTCTTGACAGTCTCCATTGAGGGAGAGAGGCCCATCATCAAGTTCTCCTTGAGCATCCTTGAGTATCCAAAGCAAAGGCTCAACAAAACAAAGGTTCTCCAAAGCCTTCTACTGTGACTGTGCGATGGCTGACTGCTCCTCATAACCTCTAAGCCTCACCACATGACCGACTAATAGTGGTGGAGCTAGCTAGTTGCAATGTTGGCAACAGCCTACAATAGTTTAAATGACTCCAAATGCCTCAACTCTTCTCAACAAAGATGACTGGCATGCGCCCTTCCCAAGCTTCAACTGCTATGACTATGAGCTCCATTGGCACCAGTAGCTCAACAACCCTCGCAACTTAGCTCACCAAGCTCTGCACTCGGACTCATAAAGACTATTACCAGCATCGAATTGCAACACTCAAACATCTGCTCAATGAAATGATCCATCACTACGTGACTCCTAGCAACTAACGTAGGCGTCTAAGGCGCAATGCACAAAGACAAGGCTCAAGTCCATGAGCTCCACTACAGCTACTGTAGGGAAAGCTACCCTCCAACAAACCTCGACCTTCAATGATAACTCACCAGGCCAGTGGCTTGACTTCTACAACAAAACAAATGGCTAGCGGCTCATGACCAGCAACACCTACAAAGCACCGGCATCCATGCTTTCACCTACCTCTTCCTTTCTTCCAGCGCTCCAGCCTCACCATCCAGTTCAACAATGAGCCAGATGACTGACATCCTCAACAATAGGCCAGATGACCTTTTTTCCTCGCCTCTAATTTCATGAAATCTATTGCGATGGTTCAACAAATCAGCTCTATAAATCTATTGCGATGGTTCAACAAATCAAGCTCACCCCATGGCTCTTCCAGCATGCTCTACAGATGGGCATCTCAATGCAGCCTCTCCTGCGAGTGACGAACTAGTCCTCAGCTTCTCCCCGATGAAGCCATAGCTTCTACATCACAAGTCTCAGCAAAGAGACACATGGAAGATAAGGCCACGTGGCTCTCCAAAGACCACACCCCACTGGTGATCAATCTTAACCACAAGTCAGTAAGGCTTGGTTTAGACTTTGTCATGTGGCAGGTAATATTTAACCTGAGTTAAATGAAGGAGTGCTTGGTCAATTTTTTGCCATGTGGCAGACCAAAATAAACCATGGTCAAGTTACGTTGACTCAACCAAACTACCACATCATCTTACCTACCCAGTGCCATGTCATCTATCATGTCATCAAGGTTGACCAATTAACTTCCATGTCACCTTGTTCAGTCAGTAGTGCCACATCATCATTGCCACATGGCACTGTCCCCCCCTACCAAGCACTTGGACCCTTTACAAGCACACTGTGCACACTACATGTGCACACAGGTGACACATCATCACCCTGTTCCACTCGCACATGTCTTCATAGGCATAATAATTGCATGCAACCCCCTGACTGCCACATCATCATTGAGCACTTTGCACCCTTTTTTGTCCCTCCACCTAGATCAACCCGTATCTCTGATCCAGGAAGAATTTGAGGGCGCTCTGAAAAGGAAAATCCCTCGATTTTTGGTGCTCTTCATGTCATCACATCAGGTGCACATTTTGGTGCAAGTATCACTCACTTTTGAGCCTCTCTGACAAATCCACTTTCTACATGCACATCAGCCTCTACATCGATGCATCCTCTACATCGATGCATCTGACCCAACACAATAAAAGAACCAAAGAAAAAGAAATTATTTGATGTTCTTTTCTTCAATCGACGGTTGGTCTAGATCTAGATCAGAGTAGACTAGATCACCATAGTGGAGACGATTTGAATTTCTCCAACTTGCCAATCTAAGCCATGCCCAAAATTCTCGACTAGTTCCTACTCAGAGTCAGTTCCTACGCTCACATGCGGTTTCACACTCATTACATTTTTTGAAAACCTACCATCTTCGGATCAATGATTAGTCTTCAGTGGTATTGGCACATTGTATCAATGGGCAGATTGCAGACTATTGCATATTTGCACTTCACATACTCCACCAAGAAGGGACCTAGGAAGCCCAGATTGGACCCAACATGAGGGCACTAGAACATGATCAGACCAAAAGCAAAAGAGAAGAGGATCTACCAACTCGAGCTGGCCTAGGATTAACACGGCCTCTAATAAAGAAGGAGGCACACTATAAAGGGTGGCAATGGCTCTTTCATACAAACAGAGACCACTATAACAAGGCAAAAGAACTTAGGATCAGTCAGAAAGGTACGTAGCTTTGGACTTGTGTAAGGGAGAAGACCACAAGTAGCCACCAAGTCTTGTTGGTCAACGATCAAACTAGTAAGTACAGGAGGATTGAAGAGACATTGGGCTAAGCACGGCTGCACAGATAAATGCTCAAAGAGGTTGTCCACATTAACTGCATGCATCACTCAAAGCAACACGTAGGCGAGCACTTTGAACAAGCTAAAATCTTAAAAAAGAGGAGAAGGTGATGAACAAAAGGTCAAAAGAGAATGCACGATGAACAAAAGGTTGCAAACAAAAAACGAGTCATTGAGCAAAAGAGGAGGCAACCAAAAGCAAGGGTGGAGCACTAAAGCCACAACACTGTGAGATCACTTTGAAGGTAGAAGTGAGCAGACAACACTCACAGGTACCCATATAAAATGATAGTAACACAACCCCAAAAGTAGCGACAAAACTCATAGCAAGAGCTTCATAAGTCAAGGGAGCAACAAGAAGGCCAGCCGAGAGCGTGAAGTGCTATAATGCCAGAAGGTGGTCCAGAACGAAGCACGGAGTGAAGAAAGTAGTGCAAATATGTGCCAGGACCTAAGAGACACTAATGAAACGTACAAATTATCGATTGTAGAAGCACTACATGGACGATGAGAAGGACAAGTGAGGGCACTATGCAATAAAGCAAAAGGCAACAACTATTGTGTGTACAATGGGCCTTAGGGCTTAAGAGACAACTACTATGGCAATGTGAAGAGAAAGCCAGCACTCCAACTAGAGAAGGGGGTCAAAATGATCATAGACTAATACCTCTGGGGTAACCAGTACCCAATTGTGAAGATGCTATGGTGAAGCTAGAGGATTTGGAGTTGCAAGGTCAATCTACCACCAGGCTCTATATTAGATAGGAAAGTGGTCGTATTCGTTGACACCCTGTCCATTCAAAATGGGCTCAGCTTTGAAAACTTGCTTTGGCAAAGTTTTTGTAGCTACTTCAAAAAGCTTTACAAAAAGAGATGCCTCAGTACTTGTCTCAGCAAAAGTAGTCATGTGGGTTTGAGTCCCCATGTCAGCTCAAGACTTACCTGTGTATTGGCTTGAGGGATCCAATAACTACAGGGCATGTGTCATGTCATTTTCTATTGCCTTGTTTTTTCTTGAGCTAGTGGCCGCACTTCTTGAACTGGAGGCCACTTTTTGGATAATGGGCCGGGTCTGAGGGATAACCGGAGAAAGGTGGTGAGGCTCAGTTTGACCCACTACTGAGTTATCATTGTCAAGCTCTTTTCAGCTGTGGTGGGCAGCTTTGGTAGATGCTTGTTTGGTGCATTAAGGACTCAAATAAGAGATTGAAGTTGGGAAAATCACACTAACTTCCCTTGGAGGTGCTCGTTCTCTGCTTTGAGGCCCTCTACCTCTTTCATGGCTTGCCAAAGCTATGTGTTTTTGGCTTAGAGGTTGGACATTTCTCCTTGTAACCCTGCTAGGGTTTATTGGTTGGCTCAAGCTTTTTGTGCCTCCTCTAGTGCTAACCAAGGCACCTCAATTGCCATTCTGACTTGGGATGCTTGCAGTTTGGAGTGGGCAGTGTCCAGATTTTCAACCTCACATTGGAGATTCCCGTGATCTCTTTGTGACTTTGTGTGAATGTGCTAAGGCTTGCTATCATTTTGTAGCAGTTCATCATACACATTATTTCTACTATTCAACTACCCATGTAGGATATCATATTCTACACTAAGGGCACTCTCGATACTATGCTTGAAGATATAGATTGTGGTTGAGTCCCTAGGGAGGGAGCTAGTGATTCACCAGGAAGTTTGATATCCCTATCACAATTAGCATGTTTTCCCTTACATAATGCCAGTGGGTTTTAGTGTGGCATATCTATCTTGATGATCATCATGGAGTGAACACATTTTCTCTTAGGCAATGCCACCGATGGGTTTCAGTGCCATACCTCTCCTGATGATCATCACAAAGTAGCATGGAGTCAAGAGAAAAAGACTCAGGTGGGGGTAGAGTAGTGCAAAGAACATCAAGAGAGGTAGGTTCTATGATAGAGATGGTGTTTCTTTTGCTTGTATTTCTTTTGTTGGTGTTTCTTTGGTGTAACTATCTATAAAGAACATCAAGAGAGGTAAGTACTATGATGGAGCTGATTGTAGCAAAAGAACTTGAGCTTATATTTCTTTTGCTGGTGCTTCTTTACTGTCACTATTTACATCTTTCTTCTTTGTGTTTCCCTTAAGGCCTTCACTCTTTTCTAGAGCAATAGCTTAGTCAAGTAATTACTCATATGGCTTAGTCAAATTTACTATTTCTAGCTTGTGCAAGTCTACTTGAGTGCACCTCATAATACAACTAGGCTCTCATGTGGTTGCATGTTGAGATATCGAGCTCCACTCGCGATATGCCAGTGTGACCATTGTGCATTTATGTCACCGACTTGTTAGCTGCAGATGCGGTTGGTACACCGCCCACGAATAATAGCTAGATGATAGCTATCCTTATCTACTCTAGTTCGTGGCTCAGTTAGTATGCCACCTTAGTTATTTGAGTTTGGTTTGAGACCCACATATAGGGTTCTTCTATTTCTTTGTACTTGAGTTCTTTTGGCTTTCACAAAGAAGAAGAGGAAAATTGTTTTCAGCCTCCACCTTTGTGTGTATTTCTCCCATTGTGAATGTGAGAAAGCCGCAAGTGAGACTCCTTCCCTCTCTGCCACTATCTTCACATGGTATCAGAGCCTTGTTCATGGTAAGGAGCTCAAGAAAGCAAACCAAGTTCGCAGTGTCCTGGTAAGAGGACCAGTGTTGCTTTCCTTTTTCGAGTTTGGGAGCAAATCTCTGCAAGTAGCACAGCCGAAAAGTGCAAGAGTGCATTGTCTTAGGTTGAGATGCCCTTCGCGGTGTGGTGAGACTTTATTTTTCTGATTTGAGGCCATTTTGAGGCCCGTTTTGGAGGCGCAAGTTCTTCATAGGCACTGAGAAAAAGGCCCTATTTTTGCTGTGCAGCCACTACTCTGTAGGTCGGTGAAAAGTTGCCGCAAAAATTGCATCATATGCCTGTGTGCAGAGATACTGGGAGTTACAAAATCATCCTTATTGCCTATTGATGCAAAATCGTCACTAGGAAGTGACTGTGTAGTCAAATACCACTTTCGTCAGTTTTGCAGTTTTGCCCGTGTGAGGCAGAAGCTGTGTTTTTTTGCAGTGACAGAATATTTTGCAATGTTCTATAATTGCATCTGATTCTCTTTCACAGATTGTCATTGAAAAGCTTGATAAGAACAACTTCCAAGCATGGAAGTTTAGAATGACGAATTTCCTTATGGGAAAAGGCTATTGGGAGTTCGTTACAGGAAATGAAGAAGAACCAATTCTTCCTAATGTTCCCAATCAACAGGAAATGCAGGAATTTAAAGGATGGCATGAGAGAGCCAGAAAAGTTATGTATTTGCTGTCTATCAGTATTTCAGATTCTATGATTGTGCATATTCAGGATGCAAGTATGCCAAAGGAGGCATGGGATACTTTGGCAAAAATGTACAGCACAAATACGCAAGCCAAGAAAATGCAGCTCAAGCAGGAGTTGCACAATGTGCAGACAGAAAATATGAGCATCAATGACTACCACATGAAGGTGAAGAAAATTGCAGATGCACTTGCTTCCATTGGGTCGCCAGTGGAAGATGATGATCTGGTTTCTGTGACCTTGAATGGTCTAGGAAAGGATGATGCACAGTTCCAGACATCCATTGCCGTCCGTGAAAAATTTCTTGATTTTGAGGAGTTGTTTGCTCTTCTAATTTTTGAAGAGCAGAGAAATGGTGGTGCATCTTCTTCAGGAGGAACTTCGAAAGAAACTGTCTTCTACTCAAATGCTGGAAGAGGTAGAGGCAGAGGTAGAGGAGGCTGATCTAGAGGCCATGGTAGAAATCAGAATATGCAGCAAACTCAAGAAGACCAGTCCTTTGGAGGAGGACGTGGTAACTCTAGAGGCAGGGGCAACCAAAGAGGTCGTGGTGGATGGCAGAGAGGCCAAAATGCAAACAGCAATGTTGAATGCTACTATTGTGGTAAAATGGGTCATATGGCTAAAGACTGCTACAAAAAGCAGAATGACATTATGAATGGAAAATTGCAGCAAGGCAATTATGCATCTTCTAGTAGACAGGGTGATGACAGAAATGAGCATCTATTTATGGTGCAGCACATGACCAATTCTATGACAAGTACAGAAGAACGAAATGATGTGTGGTATGTTGACTCAGGTGCCTCAAACCACATGACAGGTCATGCAGAATGGATGCAAGATGCAAGGAAAATGGAAAAACTAGGATTTGTGGAGACTGGTGATGATACTGCACATCCTATTGTGCAGATTGGTAAAATTCCTTTGTCTATGCAGGATGGGAAAAAGAAATACCTGTATGATGTATTTCATGTCCCGAATATCACCAAGAACCTATTTCTGTTGGTCAAATGGTTGAGCAAGCCTTGCAGGTCAGATTTAATCCTCATGGATGCTTTGTTGAGGATATGAAAAATAATGGTCGCTTGATAGCAAAAGGAAAGAAGAATGGCAGGATGTTTACGTTGGATGCGGACATGCCTGAATTGAATGCAGTAATGTTTGCACATGGGATCGGTGTAGCTGCAGATATTGATATCTAGCATAAACGCATTGGTCATGTCAATGTACAGCAACTTAAATCAATGCAGGCCCAAAATATTGTTGCAGAATTGCCTAAATTCAAGGTTGCAGAAATGCATAAGGTATGTGAAGCCTGTAAATTTGGAAAACAGGCAAGGAAACCATTTCTAGACATGTTCAAGAGAGTAAGAAGCCATTGGAATTAATCCACTCTGATGTGTGGACTACTAAAGGTGCATCTATTGGAGGCTGTCATTATTTTGTCACTTTTACTGATGACTACAGTAGAAAAGTTTGGGTGCATTTTATGAAAAAGGGGGTGGTGGAGATGGAGGGGGAAGGGGGAGGGGGAGGTGGAGGGGGAAGGGAGAGGTGGAGGGGGAGGGGGGAGGGGGAGGTGGAGATGGAGGGGGTAGGGGGAGGGGGAGGTGGAGATGGAGGGGGAGGTGGAGGGGGAGGGGGAGGGGATGGTTGAAATGGAGGGGGAAGGGGGAGGGGGAGTTGGAGATGGAGGGGGGAGGGGGAAAGGGTAGTGGAAATGGAGGGGGGAGGGGGAAGGGGAGGTGGAAATGGAGGGGGGAGGGGGAAGGGGAGGTGGAGATGGAGGGGAGAGGGGGAAGGGGTGGTGGAAATGGGAGGGAAAGAGAGAGAGAGAGAGAGAGAGAGAGAGAGGGGGGGGGGGGGGGGAAGAGGGAGGGGGTGGTGGAGATGGAAGGGGGAGGGGGTGGTGGAGATGGAGGAGGGAGGGAAAGAGAGAGAGAGAGAGAAAGGGGGAGGGAAAGAGGGAGGGGGAGGGGGAGATGGAGGGGGAGGGGGAGGGGGAAATGGAGGCGGAAGGTGGAGATGGAGGGGGAGGGGGAGGGGAGGGGGAAATGGAGGGGCAAGGTGGAGATGGAGGGGGAGGGGGAGGGGGAGGGGAGGGGGAAATGGAGGGGGAAGGGGGAGGGGGAGGCGGAAATGGAGGGGGGAGGGGGAGGGGGTGGTGGAAATGGGAGGGGGAAAAAAAAAGAGAATAAATAAAAAACTTGACAGACGAAAATCGAAAGGGAGGAAGAGGTGGTCACCTGAACACTCTCCAGGTCTTTCTTGATGTAAGGGATTGTTGAGAACAATGGACGGTGGGTGGATGGCTGGGTTATTGCTGCGAGATGGGCTCGAAGTTACTTATAATGTGAGGATGGGAATAAGGTGGTGGTCGATGGAGAGGGAGTGTCTTGCATAGGGCTCGGAATGAAGAAGAGAATGGAGGCAAAAAGTGAAAGATGAAGATTGAGGGGGTGGAGTTGGTTTTTATAGGATTTGAGTTTAGGTTTAGGGTTTAACCCTAAACTCTTGCCGAGCCATAACTCTTTATGGATAGCTCGGTTTGCTTTTCTGAAAAAAGGTAAAATGATCAAAATTGCAAGCTCTATGCATTCGCGTCCACTACCTAGCCTGATTATTTATCAAGTGGCTTCTATTTAAGAAATAAAGAAAATTTCTTAAGGTGGTAAACCAAGGTTGATGCTTGGGGTTGATATGTTTGGCTAGAATTGTAGAATTGGGAAAAATTTCTCTCCTTGCCCTTGAGTGTTATTTTCGTGAAAGTTTGAAGTAGTTTATTTTTTACACATACCTACGTGTATTTACTTACTACTTGAGATGCTAGTCTCCCTGACAGCGGTGCCAAATGTTGGCTCTTTCCTACTGCTTTCGTAGGAAGAGCTGGGTTCTCTCAGTATGCAGGGTTCCAAGGCTTTTTGTCACCTACAGATATATTGGGGTTGTCGGTTGTAGTATATGTGTAGCTTAGGACCTCGAGTCGTGTTTTGGTGAGAGACGTAGGCTTAAGTCTAGTAAGCAAACAAAGTGCATGCATGTGTAAAAGGAACATGTATCATCATGATTGAGGTAATGAAGGCTTTCACCTTCATTGGGGGTTGTAGGGTTTAGAAGGAGTTTAAGGGTTAGAAGGAGATTCCAGGGTTAGAAGGAGGTTCCAAGGCTCAGAAGGAGGTTCCAGGGTTTAGAAGGAGTTCCAGGGTTAGAAGGAGGTTCCAGGGTTAGAAGGAGGTTCCAGGGTTTAGAAGGAGTTCCAGGGCTTAGAAGGAGGTTCCAGGGTTTAGAAGGAGTCCAAGGTTAGAAGGAGGATCCAAGGTTTAGAAGGAGGTTCCAGGGTTAGAAGGAGGTTCCAGGGTTTAGAAGGAGTTCCAAGGTTTAGAAGGAGGTTCCAAGGTTTAGAAGGAGTCCAAGCTTAGAAGGAGGTTCCAAGGTTCAAGGTAGAGTACATGGTGGAGAACTCGTCTCCCTCATAGATCATGGAGTTTAAGGGTTGAGGAACAAAGGGTTTAGGGGGAGCATAGGAGTGGGAGAGGAAGAAGGTGTAAGAGCATGGGGAAAAGAAGAGAGAGGAGGGAGGAGGAGGAGGGAGAAGGAGGAGGAGGGAGGAGGAGGAGGAAGGAGGAGGGAGGAGGAGGAGGAGGAAGGAGGAGGAGAGAGGAGGAGAGGGAGAGGATGGGTTGCAAGGTTGGAGGAGAGGGGAGGAGGAGTTGCAAGGTTAGGACATGCTTTTGGACGTGGAGTACAAGGAAGCATGGACACGTGAGACAAATGCTTGGAATACCAAAGTAGACTCAACACAATGCCCCAAAGAGTGTGGGCTTCATTCCATTATGGGGTATTTATACAAGTTGGAGAGCTTCTCTCTCTGCATGTAGGAATTGTAACACAAAGTTGTATCACAAAGTTGTAAGACAAAGTTGTAAGACAAAGTTGTATTACAAATTTGTAACTGTGGGGGTTAAAGGTCACTGTGCCTTTACCCTGGTTATGTACAATACTCAAACACATATATAAATGAATGAAAAAGAAGATTAGAGTGGTTCTGCACCCACCAAAACTTGTGTGGCTCTCTGTCTCTGTCTCTGTTTCTCTCTCTCTCTCCTTCTTTCGTTCTTGCTTCCGTTGAGAGCACTCTCAACTGGTATCAGAGCTCGGGTCATCTAGCTGAGCGTGCATGAATGCTTGAAGCTCAGCAGCTCTGTGGGAAGCTTTGTGGGTAACTTTACTTGCATCCGAATGTGTAGAGACCTTGGAGAAACCTTTGGAAAGGTCACTTTGGTTTTGCGAAATGGTTTTGAGAGCTTGTTGAGTTTTCAAAGAAAAAGTCGTTTTTTGAGCTTGTCCCTGTTCCGTTCGATTGACAGAGACTCCGTATTGACTTGTAGAGGCAACTATTGCTTGCTTTTGGTGTCCACTTCACTTCAAGAGCTTGGAAACACCTTCATTCTTGAATTTGGGATCATTTTATTCGATTTCTGACTCACTGTGTCAGTTTCTGCGTTTTTTTGCCCGAGTGTTGGAACTCAGGTTTGGAGCAACCATTTGCAGATCTGTCAGTTTCGATGGACTCAGGAGTCCTAAAACTTCTATGTTGCTCATCATTCGCACTCCGGTTGAGTTTACAAACAGCTCTGTTTCCAAAAACGTTTTTCAGTCCGTGTGTTGGACCCAGTGATTGAGACCACGGTTTCCAAAACCGTCTGTCCCATTGCGTTTCGGACGCCCAAAAACCCCTACCTGTCAGTTCTTACGTGATTCGGTGGAGGATTTTCAGAGTTATAGATCTCTGTGTATTCGATTTCGTCTCTCTGTTATGCATTTTTCATTCTAAGGTTTTGAAACCTTAGATTTATGCCACATGGCAGTGGATAAGTGTTGACTCCCATTTCTCACTCATCGGTTGGGATTTTGGAGTTCTGGTAGAAGAGAGATATTTGCAAATTTTCTTGCTGAGTCTGATTATGCAATGGCGCCCATGTTTGAGGCATCTCAGGTTCTATTTTCAGTAGCGGTCATTACCGTGGGACTATGATTTCTTGAGCATACCTTATGCAGATCACTCTGGTTGCAGTTTGCGCAGTGTGCGCTCATTTGTGGTATGCATTGGGTTGTAGTGGATGATTTATAGGCCATTTGGATGCATTACGGTCCTTATTGGATGCGCTGATAGGCCCAAATTGCCTTGTGGGATGCTATTTTTTATGGACGCTTTGCACATGGATGCTATTTTATGCTGAGGGACAGCTTTGACACATTGTAGGTGATGCACTGATAGTGCTATGCTCTCTTGGATGAGATATTATTGATGCATATGCCAGTGGACAGTGTTTATGCTTGAGTCATTTGGCACTTATTGGCATTTTCTTTTGGGCCAGATTTGCTCATATGGATGCATAGTATATGCACATGAGTCAGATGCATCTTTTGATGCTTTGAGCTTTGAGTTTTGGTGATATTTCACTCTATTGTGGCATACACATTTGGGTGCACCTGGTATTTGGTGTGATTCTCTCTTGCAGGTACTAGCATTTGGGATTTTGTTTCATTTGCATCATGGCATCCTCTTCCATGTCTGAAAAGGAGTTTTTTAGCATTAAAAAGTTTGATGGGACAAACTTTTCTTTGTGGAAAGAACAAATAAGGGATGTGCTTATTCAAAAGAAGTAGATTAAACCCTTGGCAGGGATTGAAGCTAAGCCTGCAAATATGTCTGAGGATGATTGGAATGAGTTGGATGCATTAGCAAAGTCTACTATTAGACTTCATCTTGCAGAGTCAGTTTATTTCATAGTAGTAAATGAGCAGACTACTGAAGATTTGTGGAAGAAACTGTGTGCCACTTATGAGAAGGAAACTACCTCTAATAAAGTTTACCTCATGAAGAGGTTGTTTGAGCTGCAGATGAAGGAAGGGGTCTCCATTGCTTCTCACTTGAATGAATTCAATATTATTTTCAGCTAGCTTCAGGCTCAGAAGATGAATTTTGATGTGGAGACTAAGGCAATATTTCTCTTATGTTCATTGCCATCCTCATGGGATACCTTCCGTACAGCTGTCAGTAACTTTGCACCTAGTGGAGTATTGAAATTTGATGATGTTGTGGGTAGCTTGTCGGCTGAGGAGATTATACGGAAGTCTATGGATGGCAACAAGCATGATGCAGCCTTAAATGTTCAAAGGTGCAGATCACAGTTCAGGGGGAAGTCCCAAGAAAGAGGGAAGTCTCGTAGCAAATCCAGGGCACGGAACATTGAGTGTTACCACTGTGGCAAGAAGGGCCATATGAAAAAGGATTGCTACAAGCTGAAAAGAGAAAGCTGAAAAGAGAGCAAAAGGATAAGAAAAAGAATGCAAATTGGGGTGCAAATAAGAAGGAAGAGAGTCCAAGGGAGGACAAAGGAAAAGTGAAGATCGAGGAGATCAATGCAGTCACACATGATAGTGACAATGATGTTCTCTTTATGTCTAGTTTCTCTGCAGAGTTGCTTACCACTTCAGATGATGCATATTCCCAGAATTGGATTTTGGATTCTGGTGCTTCATTCCATGTTACTCCCCATAGGGAATGGTTCTCCACTTATGACAGTGGAAAGACAGGTTGTGTGCATCTTAGAAATGACTGTGCATGTGACATAGTGGGAGTAGGTGATATAAAGTTTTCTTTTGCAAATGGGTCTGCATTTGTTTTGAAACATGTGAGACATGTGCCTAAGCTGACCAAGAGTCTTATTTTAGTGGGTCAGCTAGATGATGCTAGTTTTCACACCACTTTTGGCTTTCAGAGTTGGAAAATTTAGAAGGGCTCTATGCTTTTGGCCAGGGGTGCCAAGTGTGGGACTCTGTATCCCTTACATGTATTAGGGGTATTTGGTCATGTTGTTGCAATAACCGAGCAGCCAAGCACTTCTTTGTGGCATTGCAGGTTGGGGCACATGAGCCAGAATGGAATAAAACTCTTATGCCATTTGGGTTATGTACCGCATTTGAGTTTCTCTCATTTTGAATTTTGTGAGCATTGTCTCGATGGGAAGCAGACTAAATCAGCCCATAAAAGAAGGGGAAAGAAAGAGTTTGAAAAGCTTGATTTGGTGCATTCAGACGTATGTGGTCCCATGCCTACACAGTCATTAGGTGGGGCTGAATACTATGTGACATTCATTGATGATGCAACTAGGAAAGTGTGGGCTTATGCTATAGCTCGAAAGAGTGATGTGTTCCAAGTATTTCAGAAATGGCTGGCCTTGGTTGAGAATTAGTTAGGTAGAATGCTTAAATGCCTACGGATTGACAATGGTGGAGAGTATCTCTCTCATGACTTTCAGCATTTCTGTGATACACGTGGGATTAAGAGGGAGCTCACATCCCCTCGTACTCCAGAGCAAAATCCAGTTGCAAAAAAGATGAACCGTACCATTCAAGAAAGGTTGCAATGCATGCTTTCCAATGCAAGTCTTTCTGATGGTTTTTGGGCTGAGGCAATGAAGGCTACAGTGCATGTGATCAATAGATCACCTAGTAAGAGTTTGGATGGTGGTATTCCTGAAGAGGCATGGAGTGGCAAGAAGCCCTCTTACTCTCACTTGCATATATTTGGGTGTGAGGCATATGCACATGTGCCAAAAGAGCTTCGAAAGAAGCTAGATCCTAAGTCTAGGAAATGCATCTTTTTGGGTTATGGTGAAAGTGGAGAGATGGGCTATCATCTCTGGGATCCAGAAGCAAAGAAGATCATATGCAGCCATGATGTAGTCTTCAATGAGAAGAAGCTGCATAAGGCACCCATGAGGGATGTGGAAATGAGGAGAATCACTTTCCAGGATGTGAATCCACCTGCATATGTTGATAGACAACAAGCTGTCCATGCACCAAATGTGCAAGAAATGGTACCACCAAGTACTCCCACAGGTATACAATCAAGGGTAGATGATGGATCATCTATTGGTGGAAATGATGAGCCAAATGTGGCTGATATGTAGGTGGGACAGCAAGCTGAAATGCCCTTGAGAAGATCATCTAGAGTGTCTAGACCACCTGATAGGTTTGTTCCAGGGGTAGACTATGTGATGCTTACTGATTGCAGGGAGCCTTCTTGCTACAGAGAGGCTATAATGCACGAGGATCAATGCAAGTGGGGGTATGCTATGCAATCAGAGATGAGTTCACTTATGAAGAATAAGACTTGGGACTTGGTTTCTTTGCCACATGGAAAGAAAGCATTGCCATGTAAATGGGTCTATAAAATGAAGGTAACAGGTGATGATGTGCCTAGGTACAAGGCCCGTTTGTTTGCTAAAGGGTTCAAGCAAGAGAAAGGTGTGGACTTTGATGAGATATTCTCTCCGGTTGTGAAGATGACCACACTTAGATGCATGCTTGGACTATGGGCAGTAGAGGATATGGAGCTTATGCAGATGGATGTCAAGACAATTTTCTTGCATGGGGATTTGCATGAGGAAATTTACATGGTGCAGTCGGAAGGCTTTGAAGAAAAGGGCAAAGAGCATTTAGTTTGCACGCTGAAGAAGAGTCTCTATGGTCTTAAGCAAGCGCCTAGAGAATGGTATCAGAAGTTTGATGCTTTCATTCGGTCCTAGGGTTTTACAAGGAGTGAAATTGATCACTGCCTCTACACTAAAAGGGCTAAGGATAATAGCCTGATAATCTTGGCACTATATGTGGATGATATGCTATTGGCTAGCAAGAATACTTATGAGCTAGATGCATTAAAGGCCAAGTTGCATGAGGCCTTTGATATGAAGGATTTGGGATTTGTAGGTCTTATTCTTGGTATGCGCATCACGCATGATCGGAGTAGGAAACTCCTTTGGCTTTCACAAAAAGAGTATGTTACAAAAGTATTGCAGCATTTCAATATGGAGGGGGGAAGGCAGTGAGTACTCCATTGCCTCCATATGTGAAACTGAGTCATACAGATAGTCCCAAATCAGATGAGGAGAGGGCCATGATGGCCAAGGTTCCTTATACATCAGCAGTTGGGAGTCTTATGTATGCTATGATAGCTACTAGACTAGACATTGCATTTGTAGTGGGAGTTGTTAGCCGGTATATGGCTAATCTAGGAAAGAGGCATTGGAGGCAGTTAAGTGCATCATGAGGTACATGAAGGGTACTAAGGAGATGTGCATCTGCTTTGGTAGAGGAGACATGCGTGTACTTGGGTACACAGATTCAGACTATGCAGGGCATGTGGATAGTAGGAGATCCACTTCTGGTTATGTGTTCACCTTTGCAGGTGGTGCAGTGTCATGGATGTCTCGCACACAGAAGTGCATTGCTTTGTCTACCACAGGGCTGAGTATGTTGCAGCCATAGAGGGTTGCAAGGAGGCTATATGGCTTGATCAGCTAGTGGGAGATTTTGGGGATTCATACAGGTGTACCGACATTGCATAGTGATTCCATGAGTGCTATTCAGCTAGCACGGAATCTAGTCTTTCATGCAAAGACCAAACACATTGAGGTCAGGTACCATTTCAACAGGAGGTACTTGAGGACAAGCGTATAGAGCTTGTCAAGATTCATACAGATGTACAGATGATAACCCTACAGATATACTGACGAAGAGTCTACCTAGTCAGCGGTTTGAGTATTGTCGTGTATTGATGTAGTATGCCCACTGGTTGTTCTCCCTTAAAGGCACATTGTCCTTTAAGTGGGAGGTTGTGGGGTTAAAGGTCACTGTGCCTTTACCCCGGTTATGTACAATACTCAAACACATATATAAATGAATGAAAAAGAAGATTAGGGTGGTTCTACACCCACCAAAACTTGTGTGGCTCTCTGTCTCTGTCTCTGTCTCTGTCTCTCTCCTTCTTCCATTCTTGCTTTCGTTGAGAGCACTCTCAGTAACACAAAGTTGTATCACAAAGTTGTAACACAAAGTTGTAACACATTCTCTTTCTATATGTAGAAGTCATATGTAGAAGTTGTAACATAAAGTTGTATCACATTCTCTTTCTACATGTAGAAGTCGTATGTAGAAGTTGTAACACAAAGTTGTATCACAAAGTTGTAACACAAAGTTGTATCACATTCTCTTTCTACATAAGTTCGTGTTGGCACAGAGTCAACACAGATGTATGGGGTTATGCCCAGACCCGCAGCATCAATGGTTCACTTACTACTTGACTTTCATCAACGACTACAGCAGATATTGTTGGATCTACTTTCTGAAAGAGAAATCTGAAGTGTTTTCAGATTTCAAGAATTCAAAGCCATGGTAGAAAAACCAGATAGGCAAAAAGATCAAGGTCATGAGATCAGATAGAGGAGGTGAATACATGTCTTCAACATTCATGAACTTTTGCAAAAATCACGGCATTCGAAGACAATTCACATACTCCTCAGAAAAATGCAAGAGCTGAAAGAAGAATGGGACTTTAGCAGACAGTGCTAGAGCAATGCTTAGTGAAAAGCATCTTCCAAATCAGTATTGGTCAAAAGCAATAGCTACAGCAAACTATTTGCTTAATCGGCTTCCTACCGAATCGATACAGGGTATGACTCCTTATGAAGCATTCACTGGACAGAAGCCACACAATTGGCCATCTCCGCATATTTGGTTGCATAGCGTATGCCCACATATATGCTCTCTCTTTCCTTCCACCTCCCATTTCCACCACCCCCTTTCCCTCCCCCCCCCTCCATTTCCACCAACCCCTCCCCCCTTCCCCCATCCCCCTTTCCCCCTCCATCTCCCCTCCCCCCTCCCCCTTCATCTCCCCCTCCCCCCTCCCCCTTCTCCCCCTCCATCTCCACAACCCCGTTCTCCCCTCCCCCCTCCCCCCCCCTCCATCTTCACCACCACCACCACCACCACCACCACCACCACCCCCTCCCACCTCCCCCCTCCATCTCCACCACCCCCTTCTCCCTCCCTCCCCCCTCCAACACCACCTCTCTTTCTCTCTCTTTCACTCTCTCTCTCTCTCTCTCATTCTCTCCCCCTCCCCCCCCTCTCTCTCTCTTTCTCTCTCCCCCTTACCCCCTCTCTCTACCATCCCCTAGTGTCAACATACTCCCGGACCCATTTTATTGTACAGTTGTCCTCCTGCGATGAGTTTGGGGGGGGTCCTAAGGGTTGGGGGGATTCCTCACGACGGCGCGGGGGAGGGGGGAGAGAGGAGAGGGTGAGAGGGGAGGGGGTGAGGGGGAGAGGAGAGGGGGACGGGGTGACGGGCAGGGGTTGAGGGGCGGGGGGTGAGAGGAGAGGGGGGCAGGGGTGAGGGGAGGGGGGCGGGGGTGAGGGGAGAGGGGGGTGGGGGGTGAGGGCGGGGGGTCAAAGGAGAGGGGGCGGAGAGGGGGGCGGTGGGTGGGGGTGGCAGGCAGGGTGAGAGGAGAGGGGGACGGGGCGATAGGCGGTGTCGCTACGGGGTGGCACATGCGGGTGGTGGGTAGGGGAGGGCGCGGGCAAGGCAACATCATGGGGTGGGGTGGCGAGCGGGGAGGGCGGGGGCGGGTGTCGAGGCGAGTGTGCCAGGCGGGCGCCGCTGGCGCTGCACCGTGGGTGACTCTGCGGGGCATCGTCGCGGGGCGGCAGGGGGTGGGGGGGAGGGTGGAGAGGGGAGAGGGGGAGGGGGGTGGTAGGAAGAGGGGGTAGAGAGAGAGGGGGAAGAGAGAAGCAGGAGGGGGATGGTAGAGAGAGGGGGAGGGGAGAGAGAGAGAGAGAGAGAGAGAGAGAGAGAGAGAGAGAGAGAGAGAGAGAGAGAGAGAGGAGGAGAGAGGGGAGAGGGGGAGAGAATGAGAGAGAGAGAAAGAGGGGGAGAGTGGAGAGAGAAAAGAGAGAGAGGGGGATGGTAGAGAGAGGGGGGTAAGGGGGAGAGAGACAGAGAGAGGGGGGGGGGAGAGAGAGACCAAGCACAAGTCAACAATACTCCCGATCCATTGACATGGCTGGGCACCGCCGTCATGACAATGATGGGGATATCGACCTTGATGCAGAGCCTGACAATTTCTTCAATCAAAGAAATAACAACAATCAAGGCCGATGCCCCTTGGGAACACTGGAACTTCCCAAAATATAATGGTAGGGGAGACCCAGCCCGATTCTCCTACTTTTTGATGCTGCATGCCACGTAGGTGAAGATCAATCCCATGAAACCAAGGTGGCTTGGTTTCCCATGGCCTTAACTGATGAAGCATTTGAATTGTACCTAGACCTTCTCGTGAAAGAACGCGCCACATGGGACCTACTTCAAACAGCATTCAAACGACACTTTCAAACAGAGAGGCCTACAAGATGATCCGCTCTCCAATTAAGCAAGCTCGAACAAGGCCGGTGAGAAGATGTACGCACGTACCTGGGAAAGATGACGAGATTGATCGCCAAATGTGACCCACGGCCAGATGCAAAGTACCTCACGGCATGGTTTATAGTAGGTCTAAGAAAGAAAATCCGAAAGGATAGCTCTAATCCTAACTAAGGAAGACTTGGTTTTCCAAATCTTCATTTTTGTCGAGGATGGCTTGCCTGTTGATGTTGTAGCACTTCAGTCAGCTCCCGTTTATGGTTATGTTGAATTGGACTCCATCCAATGTTTCTAGTAGCATAGCTCTGATGGGATTCGTCTTTTGTACTTGGTACGGTCCTTGACCTAAATACTTCAGTTTTCCCTTGTGTACTTTGGCATTGTATAACAGGACTAAGTTGCCTCCCTTGATGTCTTTAGCTTTCAGATTTCTATCAAACCATGCCTTTCTTTTGCGTTTTTCTATTGTCATGGCATGGTAGGCGACTAGTCTTTTCTCTGTATGCTTCTCCAACTGATAGAGCCGTTCTTTCAAGGATTCATGATCACCCATGCGTTCTTCTACTGCGATGCATAGACTTGGTATTACAAATTCAAGTGGGACCATAGCTTTAAGGCCGTACAACAATTGAAAAGGTGTGTTCCCTGTACTGACCTTGAATGTGGTTCTATATGCCCATAAGGCAGCATTTAGTTTCTCTGCCCAATCAAAACACTGTGGTTCTACTACCTTGGTGAGGATAATGCATATTATTTTGTTGGTGGATTCTGCTAGTCCATTCCCTTAGGGTAGTAGGGTGTGCTTTTTCTATGGATTACCATGAAGCTAGACAAGAGTTCTTGGATTACCTCATTGACAAAATGTGTGCCTCTATCCGACACAATTCCTATGGGGCATCCAAATAGGGTGATCACATTTTCATATAAGAATCTTGCCGTGCTTCTGGCATCTGCCTTTCTGACTACTTTAGCTTCAGCCCATTTTGTAAAGTAATTAGTGGCCACAATGATGTAGTGTGCCTGTGTTCCTTTTGCTACTAGATGTATGGGACCCATAGAGTCAATCCCCCATTTTTCAAATGGTTTTTGTGCAACAATTGGTGTTAGGGGATTGAAGTCTTTGTGTTGTGGTTTAATAGTCCGTTGGCATACATCACAGCCTTTTACATATTCATAGGCATCTGCCTGCAGTGTTGGCCACCAGTAGCCTACGAGGAGAACTTTTCTTGCCGTGGCTTCCCCTTGAAAGTGTCCTCTTGCAATGCCTTCATTGACTTCACTCAGGATTGGCATGATCTTATGAGGCATTACACATCTTCTTAAGATCTAGTCCTTGCCCATCTTGTACAGTTGTCCTGCAATGAGTTGATAGGGTGCAGCATTTAGAATCAATTTCTGGCATCTACTACTTTCATGTCAGGGGGTGGGCTTCCTGCCATCAAGTACCCAATGATATCTCCGCACCAGTCTGGAACAGCATCTATTTGAAATAGTGTTGCATCTGGTAAGTCGTCTTCTTTTCCAGTGGCTTCCTCTCCTGACTTGACTCAAGACCATGTGATCGGCAATGTAGGCATAAGACAAGTTGGAGAGCTTCTCACTCTCTGCATGTAGGAATCGTAACACAAAGTTGGTAAA
>NC_141611.1:30938629-31020012 GCF_047967505.1 Dipteris shenzhenensis
TTAGCACTCTCTCTCACTCTTTTTCTCACTAACTCTCTCTTTTTTCTCTCTCACACACACTCTCTCTCACTCTCTCTCTCTACTCTCTCTCTCTCTCTCTCTCTCTCTCTCATTCTCTTGCCCTCCCCCTCCTTCCCCCCTCTCTCTATTTCCCCCCCCCCCCCCTCTCTCTCTCTCTCTCTCTCTCTCTCTCCCCCTTACCCCCTCTCTCTACCATCCCCCTCCCTCTTCTCTCTTCCCCCTCTCTCTACCACCCCCCTCTCCCTCTCTGTAACCCCCCACCCTCGGCCACCCTGCAGCGGCGCCCCGCAGAGCTGCCCGATACGTGGCACTCCCATGGCGGTGCATGCCAGTGGCACCCACCCAAGGCGGCGCACCAGCGCCTGCCGCCCCTACCCAACCCGCCACCCACCCATGCCCCGCTGCGAACCACCCCCGCGCGATGGCGCACCAGCGCCCGCCCGTGCCCCGCAGCCCCACTGCCAACCCACCCCGCCTGCTTGGCGCACCCGCCCCGACACCCGCTTGCGCCACCTCGCTCGCCACCCCGCCCCGCCTGCGCCCTCCCCCGCCCACCACCCGCCTCCCGCCCGCCCGTGCCCGCCCCCCTCTCACCCTCCCCTCCCCTACGAAAAATGCCCCCCACCCCCCACCCCACCACCGCTACAGTGCTCGCGCCCTACCCTCCCCTCCCTTGTACCCCCCCCCTCAGAGCCGTCGGGCAGGCCCCCCCCTGCAGCCCCAAAAAAAAAAAGAAGTAACCTAACCTAACAACTAACCTAACCTTAGGTTAACCTAACCTAGGTTACGTTTGTCACATTTAGGTTCGATTGGTCTAACCTAGGTTCAGTTTACTTTAGGTTAGATAACTAACCTTTAGTTAGTCACTAACTGTAGTTAGTGCATTCACGAAGGTTAGGTTACTGTTAGTTAGTTGGACTAACTTGACCAATCGATTAGTTGCTTGTACTAGGTTAGCTCAGCTAACTATGGTTAGTTTGCTGCAGTCAATCTAACATTAACTAGGTTTGGTTAGACTAACTATTAGGCATCTAACTAGACAAATAGGTTAGTTAACCTAACTAGATTAACTTGGTTCCAACCCCTCAGTTGGACTTCAAGTCCATTCACACCACCATTAGGACCCCCCCTAAAAGCAAAATTTACCCCTACTTTAACCCCTTGAAACTCATCCGTTTGGGACCTAAACTGAACCCTGTTTGTACCCAGATTTCACACACACAAACACCATGCTATGGGGTATTTTTCCAACCAATTTCACACCATTTCGGCATCCCTAGCACTCGTTCATTCGTGCCCCCATGTGGGCCTCGTATCGAATGAATTCGATCATATCTTCACGCCGTGACCTCCGATTAACGATCCGTCTGCACCAGCACATTTCCCTACACACGTAGGACAATCTTAGGTGCATTATTAACACGACAGTCCCTACACACACTAAAACCCCTCTAACCCTCCCAACCACACTACATCCAAACCCGCACATGGTAGAGACACCCTTGGCAAATCTTGCCCAATCTGCATGCAGCTACAATCCGGCCAATGCCTTCAACTCCAACGCTCGCCACATCCACATATAACTCCACTGCAACAACTGCCCCCACCAATCCTCTACCCCAAATCCCCCCTTGAGATTCAACCACTCCCTTTAACTCCTCCATGCCCCAACGGGATATGGACCTTGATGCTGAGGCTAACAATTTCTTCAATCGAAGAAATAACAACAATCCAGGCTGATGCCCCTTGGGAAAATGGAACTTCCCAAATATAATGGTAGGGGAGACCTAGCTCGATTCCTCTAGCATTTTGATGCCGCATGCCGCGCAGGTGGAGATCAATCTCATGAAACCAAGGTGGCTTGGTTTCCCATGGCCTTAACTGATGAAGCGTCTGAATGGTACCTAGACCTTCTCGTGGAAGAACGCGCCACATGGGACCTACTTCAAAGTGAATTCAAAGGATGCTTTCAAACAGAGAGGCTACAAGATGATCCCACTCTCCAATTAAGCAAGCTCGAACAAGGTCGGCAAGAAGATGTACACATGTACTTGGGAAAGATGAAGAGATTGATCACCAAATGTGACCCATGGCCAGATACAAAGTACCTCACTGCATGGTTCATAACAAGTCTAAGAAAGAAAATCCGAAAGGATATGAAAAAGATAAGCAGCTATGAAACATTCACTGCTGCTCATGTGGCAGCCATTGACATCGAGGATGGCATGACTGACTCAGACACTAGCAGTGATGACAACAGGTCTAATACACGAGATAAGCACTCAAAAAAGGGTAAATCAAAGGACACTGCCGAAACATCCAACGAAGGTCGCCTAGAGGCCATGACCATGAAGCTGAAAGAAGATATGATGCAGGCCATGGATCAAAAACTCCACTTGTCTCAACCGCCAACTCAGACATATCCACGGCGAGAAAATGTCTGGTGTTGACACTGCCTGGCAAATCATATAGCAAGTGAGTGCCCAGTCCTAAGAGCCAGAATCACTGCACAAGCAAATCCACCACCAATGTTGTGGTGCCATATCTGCATCATTGGCGGCCATGATGAGAACAGTTGCATCTTCAACATGCGCAACAATCGGCCTCGACCTCAACAATACTAAGCGGCACCCATACCAGTGTATAGGCAACCGACACTTGCACAAGCACCCCCAGCTCCAAGCTAAATCCTATACCCGTTCGGACTCAAGTCCCACAAATACTCAAGAATCCAAATCCACGACCATACCCAAGAGCACCAAATCTAGCTCCTCAGGCAGTATCAATACATCAATTACAAGCCGAGGAAGTAGACTCACCATTTGAGTATGAAGTAGAGTACCCAGTGTACTATGTAGAAGGTGCAGAGGGTCTAATACCAATTTATGCAAATCAAGTATGACCCAACACATTTCGAGCACCAATCAAGTGTTATGGTTGTACTAAAAAAACCGGATTGCAAAGTGCCCTCATCGCGGTAGCCCAGCTACTTTCCAACCACTTTGCAGAGTTTGTGGCATAGGACATGCGTGCATGGATTGTCCCATGAAAAATAAGATCACAGAACAAACAGAGGTTAAGCCTGACATCCCCATTCGCATCATTGGGGTGGACCATCAAAGTCTAGGACCGGCAAGTGTAAAGTCACAACCTATTAATGTAATTACACGCCAATAGAAAGAGGCCACCAAGGACCCTAACATTCCAATCCACCCAAAGCAACTTCTGAAAAAGGAAGCACAAGTGCCTCCACCTCTGCCAACCAATGAGCAACCGAGCTCATCCACATGAACTCTCGAGCCTCAAATAAAGGAAGCTCCATACCTGAATGCAGAGGTGGAGAAGGCTCGTTTTCAGGTACTTCAACAATGGGTCCAAAATGAACAAGCTCAATGTGAGGCTGAGAAACAAGCTCAAGACCCAATCCATGACTTGGCCCCACAAAGTATTGATACTGTACTCGAGCCTTTGTTCCAACAACAAACTCCACAAAAGAATGTACTGCCACGTCAACTTGAAGGAGCCGCACTCTCTAGCATCCTGAGTTGCCCTATGTCAATTCCCATTGGAATCCTCTTACGGAATTGTCCCAATCTCTGGGAGAGTTTCAAAGGATGGGTTGAACTCGCAAATCCCCCTCCACCTATGAACGACATTGAAGATATCCCTGTGCGGATGGGTGAGAGAGATGACATATGCAACATTACTGTGCCTTTGATCCACAAGACATATAATGAAGTCCAAGCCATAGTGGATGGTGAAGCAGGTGTACATGTCCTATCAAAAAGGCTCTACAAAGAATGGGGTCTTTTGCCAATGCAAAAGGCTAATTTCAACATACCCCTTGCCGATGATTCATAGGCTAAAACCTTGGGAATAGTGAATGGCGTGTCCACAAAGATCACAAGAGTCTGCTTTTCCCTTCAATTCACAATCTTGGATCTCCCCAAAAAATCCTATCAAATCTTACTAGGACATCCTTGGTTACGGGAAGCATCAGTCCTCCATGACTGGGGAACTAATAGACTGACAATCCAGAATCGAGACACTGTAGTCAAGGTGAATGTGGGGATAGGAGCTATTAAACCAATTGTGCCTAAAGCATTGGATGAGACATCTTCCATGACAATCTCAAGCAAATCAGCTCCCCTGCAACAGCATGCCATAGCGGGTGACTCACAAAGCAATGTCAGTAACTGGATATAAACATTGGCAACCATCGACAACTGCCATTTATTAGACCCCATCTTCTCACAGATCGATGCTACGGTGCTACAAGTCGATCCTCCACTGACACATGAAGAACCAATCAATCTAGAGATGCCATTCTTTATGATTGACCTCGAATGGGATAATGAGCCTGAAGAAGGTACCAATACCAATGATGACTCAGATTTTCCTTGGGACCTTGCAACAGAGGCTGCGAATGCTGAAATTGAAGATCAAATCTTTGATAATGATAGCCATTCTGCATGCCCTAATGGCAGTCAAGATCCCAAAAGTTGAACCTCCACAGTTGAATAACAACAGAAGATCTCGCAAGAAAGCTAAAGCAGGAAATCACAGAAAAGGCCGAGCACTTCAATGAATTCGAACGAGTCCAAGCAAGGATTGTCGAATTGTACCCTGCAAAGTGAGCTCCCTCAAAATCAGAACCACAGCCTCTTAAATGGTCTGCTGAGGGATTGGAAGGAGTATGCATAGCAAATAAACCCTTACTTGGAAACACCTTACCAGTGGAAAAGTTACCCCACAGTTCCCAACGTAAGAAGTTTTGAAAATATAAGCCACATGTGCCGATGAAGCTCGATCAAGAAACTTCAAAAAAAGAAAGTTAAGAAGAGCCTAGCAAATTAATAAATGCAACTATGCCACCTAGTACACATGACACATGTCAGGCTAGTTCAACCCCATCAGAGGCCCATCTTCGCGAAGTACTAGAATACGTCAAGAATTATACAAGTGGCAGTGCTCCAATAGCAATGCCAAGACCACTCAGAGAATCTAAAGTTCAAGAAACCGATAGCATTGGTGAAACTCCAATCTATGAGGGACCGGCAAAAACATGCACAATAAACCTCGCCCTTGAAGGGGAGGAAGAAAAATTGGTTTTTATTGGGAAACAGCTTTATCAAGAAGATGAAACCAAACTCAAAGAACTCCTAATGGAATATCATGACTGCCTAGCATGGTCATACAAAGAGATGAAAGGAATTTCACTAGAAGTGGCAGTACACACAATACCTATAAGGGAAGGTGCTCACCCTAAGGTATGTGGACCTTATCGTACAAATCCTAAATATGGCACCATGGTTTATGACGAGCTAGAAAAACTCCTAGATGCCGGATTCATCTACGAGATAGAGCACACTGATTGGGTTTCACCCATTGTCATTGTCCCTAAACGCAACAAGAAGCTCAGAATATGCATAAACTTAAAAAATGTGAATGCCGCCACAGTTAGGGATCACTATTCCCTACCCTTAACAGAAATAGTGTTGGAAAAGGTGGCAGGATCCGAAATATATAGCTTCTTGGATGGCTTCAGTGGCTATAACCAAGTGCAAATTGCTCCTCAAGACCAATCAAAAACAGCATTTGCTACAGAATGGGGTATTTTTGCATATAGAGTCATGCCATTCGGCCTTTGTAATGCCCCAGCCACATTCCAGCGAGTCATGTTCACAACTTTCAAGTCATTTTTGAATAAGTTTTTACAGGTGTTCTTGGATGATTTGTGCATTTATTCAAACAAACAGAACCACTTCAAATGTCTTGAAGAAGTACTAATCAAATGCAGGGAGTATGGCATCTCCCTAAATCCAACAAAATGCTAGTTCATGGTCACCCACGGAGTTGTTTTGGGACACATCATCTCTCAACATGGGATTGCAACTGACATGGACAAAATTAAAATCATCATGGAATTGCCTCCTCCTACAAATTCCAAAGGTGTACAGGTCTTTATGGGACATGTCAGCTATTATAGAAGATTTATATTTGCGGTATGCCATGATAGCTAGACCACTTTACAAATTATTAGTGGAGTTCTTATGGACCGAATAGTGTGACCAAGCCTTTGAGCTTTTAAAGTGGCACGTAATCACAGCACCCATCCTTATATCTCCCAATTGGGATATTGATTTTCATGTTCATACTGATGGATCCAAGTATGCAATTGGGAGTGTGCTTTGTCAACCTAGTGAACATAAGAATGACTACCCCTTCTACTTTGCCAGTCGACAACTCAATGATGCAGAGATCAACTATACAACAGCAGAAAGAGAAGCCCTAGCAATGGTGTATAATGTAAAGAAATTTTGGCACTATCTCCTGGCAAATGATTTTGTCTTCTACACCGACCATCAAGCATTGCTTTATCTTGTGAACTGTCGGTGTACCACAGGAAGAATAACCAGATGGCTCCTATTTCTTCAAGAATTCAACTTCAAATTAGTGGTCCGCAAAGTGCCCAACACTACATTGCCGATCACATGTCTCGAGTCAAGTCAAGAGAAGCCGCCACTGGAGTAGAAGACAACTTACCAAATGCCACACTATTTCAAATAGATGCTGTTCTAGAATGGTGCAAGGATATCATTGGGTACTTGATGACAGGAAGACCATCCCCTGACATGAAAGTAGTAGATGCCAGAAAATTGATTCTAAAGGCTTCAGCCTATCAACTCATTGCAGGACAATAGTACAAGATGGGCAAGGACTAGATATTAAGAAGATGTGTAATGCCTCATGAAATAATGCCAATCTTGAGTGAAGTCCATGAAGGCTTGCAGGAGGACACTTCCAAGGGGAAGCCACAATAAGAAAAGTTCTCCTCGCAGGCTACTGGTGGCCAACATTGTGGGCAGATGCCTATGAATATGTAAAAGGATGTGATGTATGCCAATGGACTATTAAACCACAACACAAAGACTTCAATCCCCTAACACCAATTGTTGCACAAAAACCATTTGAAAAAATGGGGGATTGACTATGTGGGTCCCATACATCTAGCAACAAAAGGAACACGGGCACGCTACATCATTGTGACCACTGATTACTTTACAAAATGGGATGAAGCTAAAGCAATCAGAAAGGCAGATGCCAGAAGCATAGCAAGATTCTTATATGAAAATGTGATCACTCGATTCAGATGTCGCATTGAAATTGTGTCGGACAGAGGCACACATTTTGTCAATGAGGTAATCCAAGAACTCTTGTCTGGCTTCATGGTAATCGATAGAAAAAGCACACCCTACTACCCCCAAGGGAATGGAATGGCAAAATCCACCAACAAAATAATATGCATTATCCTCACTAAGGTAGTAGAACCACATCATTTTGATTGGGCAGAGAAACTGAATGGTGCCTTATGGGCATACATGTAGAAAGAGAATGTGTTACAACTTTGTGTTACAACTTTGTGATACAACTTTGTGTTACAACTTTGTGATATGACTTTGTGTTACAACTTCTACATACGACTTCAACTTTGTGTTACAACTTTGTGATACAACTTTGTGTTACAACTTTGTGTTACAACTTTGTGTTACAACTTTGTGATACAGCTTTGTGTTACAACTTTGTGTTACAATTCCTACATGCAGAGAGAGAAGCTCTCCAACTTGTATAAATACCCCATAATGGAATGAAGCCCACACTCTTTGGGGCATTGTGTTGAGTCTACTTTGGTATTCCAAGCATTTGTCTCAAGTGTCCATGCTTCCTTGCACTCCATGTCCAAAGGCATGTCCACACCACTCTAACCCTCTTAACAAAGCTACATCCACACCCGCATTTGTGGCAGAGACACCCTTGGCAAATCTCGCCCAATCTACATGCAGCTACATTTGGCCCACACCTTCAACTCCAACGCTTGCCACATCTGCATATAACTCCACTGCCACAACCGCCTCCGCCAATCCTCTACCCCGAATCCCCCCTTGAGATTCAACCACTCCCTCTAACTCCTCCACATCCCAACATGGTTGGATGCTATCATGACAATGATGGGGGTATCGAGCTCGATGCAGAGGCTGACCATTTCTTCAATCGAAGAAATAACAACAATCAAGGCTGACGTCCCTTGCGAAAACTGTAACTTCCCAAATATAATGGTAGGGCCAGCCCAATTCCTCCAGCATTTTGATGCCACATGCCGTGCAGGTGGAGATCAATCCCATGAAACCAAGGTGGCTTGGTTTCCCATGGCCTTAACTGATGAAGTGTCTGAATGGTACCTAGACCTTCTCATGGAAGAATGCGCCACATGGGACCTACTTCAAACAGAATTCAAACGACGCTTTCAAATAGAGAGGCTACAAGATGATCCCGCTCTCCAACTAAGCAAGCTCGGACAAGGCCGACGAGAAGATGTATGCAAGTACTTGGGTAAGATGAAGAGATTAATCACCAAATGTGACCCACGCCTAGATGCAAAGTACCTCACGGCATGGTTCATTGCAGGACTCAGAAAGAAAATCCAAAAGGATATGAAAAAGATAAGTAGCTATGAAACGTTTAGTGCTGCTCATGTGGCAGCCATTGACATCGAGGATGGCATGACCAACGCAGACACTAGCAGTGATGACGACAGGTCTAATACATGAGATAAGCACTTGAAAAAGGGTAAATCAAAGGACACTGCCGAACCATCCAATGAAGATTGCCTAGAGGCCATGACCTTGAAGTTGAAAGAAGATATGATGCAAGCCATGGATAAAAAACTTCGCTTGTCTCAGCCGCCAACTCAAACATATCCACGGTGAGAAAATGTTTGGTGTCCACATTGCATGGCAAATCATACAGCAAATGAGTGCCGGTCCTCAAAGCCAGGATCACTGCATAAGCAAATCCACCGCCAAGGTTGTGGTGCCATATCTGCATCACCAGCGGCCATGATGAAAACAGTTGCATCTTCAACATGCGCAACAACCCACCTCAAACTCAACAATACCAAGCGGCACCCATGCCAGTGTACATGCAACTGGCACTTGCATAAGCACCCCCAGCTCCAAGGCTAAAGCCTGTACCCATTCGGACACAAGTCCCACAACTACTCAAGAATCCAAATCCACGACCATACCCAAGAGCACCGAATCTAGCTCCTCATGCAGTTCCAATACATCAATTACAAGCCGAGGAAGTAGACTCGCCATTTGAGTATGAAGCAGAGTATCTAGTGTACTATGTAGAAGGTGTAGAGGGTCTAATACCAGTTTATGCAAATCAAGTACGACCAAACACATTTCGAGCACCAATCAAGTGTTCTGATGTGACCTTTGAAGACACATTTCCCGAACTCCCCAAAGAAAGAACACTTGCAGCCAACCTTTGCCAGTCGAGCTTGAAAAGAGGCTCAAGGACCCACAGACAAGAAAGGCTTTCTCCTTCCTTGAGTGAAAACTCAAGTCTTTTCCTCTTTCTTTCTTTCAGACCACAAGCCAATCCTACTCAAGTGAGACTTTGGACGTGGGCCAAAAAACCACATCATGGTTTAAGGCTGATCCCAAATTTTTTGACTTAAGGAGTGTTCAAGAAGGTTTTAAAGTTATTTGGCTCAAGGCTTTCACTGATTCTCCTTTTGCCCAGTGAATCTTGGTATACTATAGTTGACCAGACCCGAGCTAAAATTAGGGCCAAGAGGATGGACAGCATTCAGAGCATGATACCCTGGAGACCCTAGCTAGATAGGGGGACCCTCAGGCACAGGTTGACTTGGTGCTCAAAAGAAATGAGTTCAGGATTCAAGAGCAAATTCTTCTAAATGGATCTAAAGTATACTTCAGAGATTGGTGGGCTAGCAAAGTTGTCAGACCAACCAAGGAGTACTTCAAAAGTATTAGAAGAAAAAGGTCTCTTGAAGAGGTACCCCTTCTTAGAAAAGCTGACAACTCTTTGTCCCTTTCTAATGAGGAGAACATTGACCTCATTCAGCTTCATTTTCAAAGTTTACTGTTCTCCACCATTCAAGTAGACAATAAAGTGATTAAAGGTGATTAAAGCCAGAGAACTTTACAAGGAAGCTAGAAAAAACACTGTTCTCAACTTTGATAACAAGTACCTAGAGAAACCTCTAACTATAGAGGAGATTTTTGAAGCTATCAAGGTGATGGCTGATGGTAAAACACCAAGAGAGGATGGACTACCAATTGAGTTCTACAAAAAATTATGGTTCACTGTTGGCCCATACCTCCTTCTCTTATGGGAGGAAAGTGTTGAAAGTGGGTGCCTGCCTACTCATATCAATGGTGGTGTTATAAAACTTATTCCTAAGGAAGGAGATAAGACTGAACTCAGGAACTAGAGACCTCTTACTATGCTCAACTGTAGCTTTAAAATATTTGCTAAAGCTCTGGTGCTGAGGATTAAAAACAGAATGGCCAAGTGGATCCTACCAGACTAGAAAGGCTTCATAAAGGGAAGACACTTACTTGAAGCTATCATCAGGGATGTGAGTATGCCAGAGAAATGAAACAGGACATATGCTTCTTGAAGGTTGACTTTGACAAGGCATATGATAGACTTGAATGGGAGTTCATCATTTAAGCTCTAGCTGATATGGGTCTTGGCCCCCTTTACATTTCTTTTATCAAACTCCTCCTCACAAATGCTACAACAAACATTTGTATTAATGGGATCATAAGCCAACCATTTGAGCTTAAAAGATCTATAAGGCAGGGGTGCACTATTGCCCCTTTACTCTTTGCAATTGTTGCAGACTCCTTGGGATGGCTTCTCCATCAACAAAGCCAAGAAAACAAGTTGAAAGGTATTGAGCTACCCTCAGGCAAGCACCTTATTGAGAGTGCTCTCAACGGAAGCAAAATGGAAGAGGGAGAGAGAGAAACAGAGAGCCACACAAGTTTTTGGTGGGTGCAAAACACCCTAATCTTCTTTTTCATTCATTTATATATGTGTTTGAGTATTGTACATAACTGGGGTAAAGGCACAGTGACCTTTAACCCCCACAACCTCCCACTCAAAGGACAATGTGACTTTAAGGGAGAACAACTAGTGAGTATACTATCCAATGCCCATCAATACACGACAATACTCAAACTGCTGACTAGGTAGACTCTTCGTTAACATATCTGCAGGGTTATCATTTGTATGAACCTTGACAAGCTCTATGCACTTGTCCTCAAGTACCTCCCTGATGAAATGGTACCTGACCTCAATGTGTTTGGTCTTTGCATGAAAGGCCAGATTTTGTGCTAGCTGAATAGCACTCATGGAATCACTATGCAATGTTGGTACACCTGTATGAGTCCCCAAATCTCCCACTAGCCGATCAAGCCATATAGCCTCCTTGCAACCCTCTGTGGCTGCAACATACTCAGCCTCTATGGTAGACAAAGCAATGCACTTCTGTGCGCGAGACATCCATGACATTGCACCACTTGCAAAGGTGAACACATAACTAGAAGTGGATCTCTTACTATCCACATGCCCTGCATAGTTTGAATCTATGTACCCAAGTACATGCATGTCTCCTCTACCAAAGAAGATGCACATCTCCTCGGTACCCTTCATGTACCTCATGATGCACTTATTTGCCTCCCAATGCCTCTTTCCTAGATTAGCCATATACCAGCTAACAACTCCCACTACAAATGCAATGTCTAGTCTAGTAGCTATCATAGCAAACATAAGACTCCCAACTGCTGATGCATAAGGAACCTTGGCCATCATGGCCCTCTCCTCATCTTATTTGGGACTATTTGTATGGCTCAGTTTCACATATGGAGGCAATGGAGTACTCACTGCCTTCCCCCCCTCCATATTGAAACATTGCAATACTTTTGTAACATACTCCTTCTGTGAAAGCCAAAGGAGTTTCCTACTCCGATCACGCGTAATGCACATACCAAGAATATGACCTGCAAGTCCCAAATCCTTCATATCAAAGGCCTCATGCAACTTGGCCTTTAATGCATCTAGCTCATAAGTATTCTTGCTAGCCAATAGCATATCATCCACATATAGTGCTGGGAGTATCAGGCTATTATCCTTAGCCCTTTTAGTGTAGAGGCAGTGATCAATTTCACTCCTTCTAAAACCCTGGGACCGAATGAAAGCATCAAAATTCTGATACCATTCTCTAGGCAATTGATTAAGACCATAGAGACTCTTCTTCAGCTTGCAAACTAAATGCTCTTTGACCTTTTCTTCAAAGCCTTCTGACTGTACCATTTGAATTTCCTCATGCAGATCCCCATGCAAGAAAGCTGTCTTGACATCCATCTGCATAAGCTCCATATCCTCTGCTACCACTAGTCCAAGCATGCATCTAAGTGTGGTCATATTCACAACCGGAGAGAATATCTCATCAAAGTCCACACCCTTCTCTTGCTTGAATCCTTTAGCGACCAAATGGGCCTTGTACCTAGGCACATCGTCACCTGTGACCTTCATCTTGTAGACCCATTTACATGGCAATGCTTTCTTTCCATGTGGCAAAGAAACCAAGTCCCAATTCTTATTCTTCATAAGTGAACTCATCTCTAATTGCATAGCATACTCCCACTTGCGTTGATCCTCGTGCATTGTAGCCTCTCTGTAGCAAGAAGGCTCCCCGCAATCAATAAGCATCACATAGTCTACCCCTGGAACAAACCTATCAGGTGGTCTAGACACTCTAGATGATCTTCTCATGGGCATTTCACCTTGCTGTCCCACCTGCATATCAGCCACATTTGGCTCATCATTTCCACCAATAGATGATGCATCATCTACCCTTGATTGTATACCTGTGGGAGTACTTGGTGGTACCATTTCTTGCACATTTGGTGCATGGACAGCTTGTTGTCTATCAACATATGCAGGTGGATTCACGTCCTAGAAAGTGATTCTTCTCATTTCCACATCCCTCATGGGTGCCTTATGCATCTTCTTCTCATTGAAGACTACATCATGGCTGCGTATGATCTTCTTTGCTTCTAGATCCCAGAGATGATAGCCCATCTCTCCACTTTCACCATAACCCAAAAAGATGCATTTCCTAGACTTAGGATCTAGCTTCTTTCAAAGATCTTTTGGCACATGTGCATATGCCTCACACCCAAATATATGCAAATGAGAGTGAGAGGGCTTCTTGCCACTCCATGCCTCTTTAGGAATACCACCATCCAAACTCTTACTAGGTGATCTATTGATCACATGCACTGCAGTCTTCATTGCCTCAGCCCAAAAACCACCAGAAAGACTTGCATTGGAAAGCATGCATTGCAACCTTTCTTGAATGGTACGGTTCATCTTTTCTGCAACTGGATTTTGCTCAAGAGTACAAGGGGATGTGAACTCCCTCTTAATCCCACGTGTATCACATAAATGCTGAAAGTCATGAGAGAGATACTCTCCACTATTGTCAGTCCGTAGGCATTTGAGCGTTCTACCTAACTAATTCTCAACCAAGGCCAGCCATTTTTGAAATACCTAGAACACATCACTCTTCTGAGCTATAGCATAAGCCCACACTTTCCTAGTTGCATCATCAATGAATGTCACATAGTATTCAGCCCCGCCTAATGATCGTGTAGGCATGGGACCACATACGTCTGAATGCACCAAATCAAGCTTTTCAAACTCTTTCTTTCCCCTTCTTTTATGGGCTGATTTAGTCTGCTTCCTATAGAGACAGTGCTCACATAATTCAAAATCAGAGAAACTCAAATGCGATACATAACCCAAATGGCATAAGAGTTTCAACCCATTTTAGCTCATATGGCCCAACCGGCAATGCCATAAAGAACTGCTTGGTTGCTCAGTTATTGCAAGAATATGATCAAACACCCCTGATGCATGCAAGGGATACAAAGTCCCACACTTGGCACCCCTGGCCAAAAGCATAGAGCCCTTTTGAATTTTCCAACTCCTAGAACCAAAGATGGGTCTGAAAACCAGCATCATCTAGCTGACCCATTGAAATGAGACTCTTGGTTAGCTTAGGCACATGTCTCATATTTTTCAAAATAAATGCAGACCCATTTGCAAAAGAAAACTTTATATCACCTACTCCCACTATGTCACATGCATAGTCATCTCCAAGATGCACACAACTTGCCTTTCCACTGTCGTAAGTGGAGAACCATTCCCTATGGGGAGTAACATGGAATGAAGCACTAGAATCCAAAATCCAATCCTAGGAATATGCATCATCTGAAGTGGTAAGCAACTCTGCAGATAAACCAGAACATCATTGTCACTATCATGTGTGACTGCATTGATCTCCTCGATCTTCACTTTTCCTTTGTCCTCCCTTGGACTCTCTTCCTTCTGATTTGCACCCCAATTTGCATTCTTTTTCTTATCCTTTTGCTCTCTTTTCAGCTTGTAGCAATCCTTTTTATGTGGCCCTTCTTGCCACAATAGTGACACTTAATGTTCCATGCCCTGGACTTGCTACAGGACTTCCCTCTTTCTTGAAACTTCCCCCTGGACTGTGATTTGCCCCTTTGCACATTTAAGGCTGCATCCTGCTTGTTGCCTTCCATTGACTTCCATCTAATCTCCTCGGCCAACAAGCTACCAACCACATCATCAGAGTTCAATACTCCACTAGGTGCAGAGTTACTGATAGCAGTATAGAAAGTATCCCATGAGGATGGTAATGAGCACAAGAGAAATATTGCCCTCATTTCCACATCAAAATTCAACTTTTGAGCTTGAAGCTAACTGAAAATGATATTAAATTCATTCAAGTGCAAAGCTATGGTTACTCCCTCCTTCATGTGTAGCTCAAACAATCTCTTCATGAGATAGACTTTGTTTGAGGTAGTCTCTTTCTCATATGTAGCACAACTTTTTCCATAAAGCTTTCGTAGTCTTTTTAGTGCCTACTATAAAATAAACTATCTCCCCAAGATGAAGTCTAATGGGACTTTGCCAATGCATCCAACTCATTCCATTCATCTGTGGACATAGCTACAATCCCTTGCAAGGGTTTTATCTACTTCTTTTGAATAAACACATCCCTTATCTGTTCTTTCCACAAAGAAAATTTTGTCCCATCAAACTTTTTAATGCTGAAAAACTCCTTTTCAGACATGGAAGAGGATGCCATGATGCAAATAAAGAAAAATCCCAAATGCTAGTGCCTGCAAGAGAGAATCACACCAAATACCAAGTGTGCACCCAAATGTGTATACCACAATAAAGTGAAATATCACCAAAACTCAAAGCTCAAAGCATCAAAAGATACAGCTGACTCATGTGCATGTACTATGCATCCATATGAGCAAATCTGGCCCAAAAAAAAAAGCCAACTGTAATGGTAATCCAAAATGCCAATAAGTGCCAAATGGCTCAAGCATAAACACCATCCATGGGCATATGCATCAACAATATCTCATCCAAGAGAGCATTACACTATCAGTGCATCAACTGCAATGTGTCAAAGCTGTCCCTTAGCATAAAATAGCATCCATGTGCAAAGCGTCCATAAAAAATAGCATCCCAAAGGCAATCTGGGCCTATCAACACATCCAATAAGGATTGCAATGCATCCAAATGGCCTATAGATCATCCACTGCAACCCAATGCACACCACGAATGAGCACACATGGCTCAAACTGCAACCAGAGTGATCTACATAAGGTATGCTCAAGAAATCATGGTCCCACGACAATGACCGCTACTGAAAATAGAACTTGAGATGCCTCAAAACATGGGGTCCATTGTATAATCAGACTCAGCAAGACAATCTATAAATATCTCTCCTCTGTTGGAACTCCAAAATCCCAATTGATGAGTGAGAAATGGGAATCAACACTTATCCACTGCCATGTGGCATAAATCTAAGGTTTCAAAACCTTAGAATGAAAAATGCATAGCAGAGAGATGAAATTAAATACACAGAGATCTATAACTTTGAAATACTCCACCGAATCATGCAAGAACTAACAGATAGGGTTTTTAGGCATTTGAAACGCAATGGGATAGACGGTTTTGGAAACCGTGGTCCCAATCACTGGGTCCAACACACGGACTTAAAAACGTTTTTGGAAACTGAACTGTTTGTAAACTCCATCAGAGTGTGAATGATGAGCAACATAGAAGTTTTAGGACCTCCTGAGTCCACCACTTTCTGACAGATCTGCAAATGGTTGCTCCAAACTTGAGTTCCAACACTCGAGTAGAAAAACATTGAAACTAACATTGTGAGTTAGAAATCTAATGAAATGATCCCAAATTCAAGAATGAAGGTGTTTCGAAGCTCTTGAAGTGAAATGGACACCAAAAGCAGGCAATGGTTGCCTCTACAAGTTAACATGGAGTCTCTATCATTGAACGGAATAAGAAAAATCTAAAAAAATGACTTTTCCTTTGAAAACACTTAATAGGCTCTCAAAACCACTTCACAAAACCAAAGTGACTTTTCCAAAGGTTCCTTCAAGGTCTTTGCACCTTGGATGCAAGTAAAGTCACCCACAAAGCTTCCCACAGAGCTTCTCCTTCCTCCCACAGAGTTGCTGAGCTTTTAGGCATTCACGCACGCTCAGCTAGATCACCTGGGCTCTGATACCAGTTGAGAGTGCTCTCAACGGAAGTAGAACGAAAGAGGAAGAGAGAGAAACAGGGAGCCACACAAGTTTTTGGTGGGTGTAGAACACCCTAATCTTCTTTTTCATTCATTTATATATGTGTTTGAGTATTGTACATAACCAGGGTAAAAGCACAATGACCTTTAACCCCCACACTTATCCTATCAGCAGTTTGCTGATGATACAAACTTGACCCTCAAAAACGAGTCACAATATATCAAGGTGGCCATGGAGTCTTTAGAGATATTCTGCAAAGCCTCTGGGTCCAAAATCAACCACTCTAAAACTGGATATGCAACTCTCAAAGGTGATGAACAGCAAGTGTTAGAAGGGATGGGATGCCAAAAGATCAAGCATGGCTCAGTCTTCAGGCTGCTGGGTATCCCCATGAGGTTTGATATTTCCCTCAAGCAAAGGTGGGACTAGTTCATGAACAGATTCCAAAACAAGAATAAGAAATGGAGAGGATTTCAGGCTAGTTTGGTAGGAAGAAGAACTGTTCTTAACCATTGCATTTATCCTATTGTTATCTTCTACCATAGGTTGGTCCCCCTCCAAAGCTGGAATTAATAGATTCATAAAAACTTGCAGATCTTTTCTATGACGAGGTAAGATACCCAAGGTCGGGTGGGACTTCTGTATCAAACCCAAGCAGAAGGGTGGATTAGGAGTTATTCACATAGAATAGGCTACTTTGAAACTCTCCTCAACCTGGATTTTAAAGGCAATCCTAAACCCTGTTGAAGGTTGGGCTCAACTTCTCCTTAGGAATGATGTCAACTCCCTAAGACCCCTTAGAGTCCTCAAGTGGAAAAACTACCCCATGTTGTCAACTATTTGTAACCCAAAACCCTATAAACCTAAAGGTAGCCAACTTTGGGTCTCTCTTTGGACAAATTTTGGAGGGATTAAAAGCCAAATTGTCTTTTCAAGTAAAGGAGTTTTTATGAACTTGGACTCAATTTGGATTTCTGTTATTTTCAAAGAAGCTATGCTTTCTAATGTGAAGAGATAGCTAAGGCAACTCTTCTCTTTAAAAAGGGTTTGCAAAGTTGGGGGCAATCATGGAACAGATTTGAACTAAGGTGGAAAACTTGGGTAGAGATTAGGAGAGAGTTTAGTACAAACAAAAAAAGCCAGTCACTTGTTCTGAGTAGAATAAGATTTTGGAGTGGTAGCCAACAGTGGAAGGAGGGATCTTTCCTTATTTACAATAGGGAGTTCAGCTGGGTGGAAAGTACCTCTTTCTTCCCTATACACACACCAAGTAGGGACATGGGAAACTTCATGACTCCAAAGAGAAATAGAAATTTAGGTTCTATGCCATCTAGTCTCCTTCAATTCCAGAAAAATTATCTACCCTGATGTGGCTCATATTGCATAAAGCTGTGTGGACCAATATCAAAGGACTCAGGATTGGGAAGGGTAATGGTAAATGTATGGATTGTCCCTCTACCCAATGAAGATATCTTCCATATCTTTGTGGCTCGTCCAGTGGCTAGAAAGGTATGGAAAATAGTCCAACTAGAGATAGGGGAGCAAGTGGATTGGAAGGCCATCTTACTTGGAGACTCTTCAAGGACAAAACAAGACACCTGGTCACCCTTGAGAGCACATGCACTTTGGTTTATATGGGTAACCAAGAATAATCTTCAGTTTAATCAAGTTATTTTGTAAGTTGACTTACTATTTGTTAACTGGCTAAATAGGACTAGAAGAAAATCGTAGAACTGATTCACACTTTCCAAGCAGAGGCTCCCCTCTTCAATGCTGACTTACAAGAACACACTCAAAGCTACTTTGGGATTGATAATTCCACACCCTTTGAAGTCCCTGCTGAGATCACTGAGTTTCTTAATCCGGTACGCCCCACAAAGGTAAAAAAGGAACCTGACTCACCTTGTGAAGCCCAAGCAAATGACACTGAAAGCTCTGGAGATTTAGAGAGTTTCAATTACTCTGATTACTTCAATGATGACAATACAGGTGACACTGAGGACTCCTATGTCCCTCTCTTTTGATTCTGCTGCTACTGTTTATGTTTTACTTCAGAAATGTTTTGATTAAACTCTCCCCATGGGGGCTGGTTGTTCTTTACCAAAGAACATGTAAATATTTATGATGATGATGATGATATTCTAATATAACATAAACTTTTTTTGCCCAAAAAAAAATAAAATCTATTAACCAAGGCAAACATAGGATTGCATAAAAAGGAAAGCGGCTTTAAAAACAACTTGTGGTGTAGACACTGAGGAGTTATTGTCAAAAATTGAAGGTTTCGGTCATGAGTACTTCCATTAGGAGTTGATATATGAGCAAGCTATAAGCAAGGCCGCCCAAAAATGGAATGAAACATACCAAGTCTAAAATTGAGACATGCATTTGACTGAGAGTGATGTGAATGATTGTATGAAAAGAAAAAGTCTTGGATCAAGATGCCCATTTGCCCAAGAGCGATGTACTAGATTAAATGAAGAAAGGCGTCCAAGTCAAGCATGCACCTAACCAAGAGTGCAAGCATGCACAACATGAACCAAGGCACACCCAAGGGTGAAGTCACTCCCTAAATTAAGAACATCATTTTGGAAAATCAAGAAGATCAAGATATGAGAATCCTTGACCAATAATCCTTCTAGGCAATTGGAGGACTGCGAGAGGACTGCTATTAAGGATGGCACCGACCATGAGGTCAAAGGGTGTAAAAATGAAGTCATGCCCAAGAATCTTGTTGGTAGCAAGGCATCTGAAAAAGAAAGCATCTTAACCCATAACAGTGAAGTTTCAAGACTTCAAGGAAGAATAACAACAAGGGACCTATATAGCCATATGATGTGCACCATCAATTAATGTCCTACTAAAGATGAGTACATGGACTACTTCCCATGCACATTGGTAAGAATGGAAACATCCCAATTGGAGTCTTCCAAGATTGGCATCACATGACAAATCTTACTTGAGGCATTTTGGCCAAGATGTCAACAACGAAGAGAATGCCAAGAAAAAGGTCAATGAATTGAAGCAGAAGAAGGGAGAAGCAATTCAACTCTTTTTCTTGTGGATGAAAGCATTGACCAATAAATTGAACAGATTTCCCAATGACAAACTAACGCATACCTTCCTATTGAGTGGGATGCTAATGGATCTTTGTTCATTGTTGGAGATATTAAACCCAAGAAAGACCTATGAGGAGCTTCTCAACAAAGCCATTGCTCTGGAGAAGAGTGGAACATTCAATCCAAAGAAAATGAAGAAGACCAAGAAGATTGAGGGGGAAGGTCGTGCATCTCCGATAACATAGAAATAAGAACTCATAGCATAGGCCAAGAAAGCACTGTAGGAACTATGCATTCAAGGAAAAGGACCCAAAGCTAGTGAGAAGTGATTCCACAAATGTTCATGCCCATCATGGCATCTTAAAATGCTAGTATTATAACAAGCAGATATGAAATGCCAATCAACTAACCCAAGAAGCTAGAAAAAGTATAATAGATCACCCTGTCCTACCCAAGGAACTGGAAACCCAAACAAGACTAAGACAAAGGGAAGAAAAGCCTATAAAAAATGATGACTTTTTAAAGAAGAGGGCCATGTCAAGTGTGAGTGCAATCTATGGACACATGAAACTTCTCTACAACAATTCCAAAAAAAGGGAAGTAGACCTTGATATAGACTGCATAGAAATACTCATAACAACTGATGCCAATGCAATCATTCATTCCAAGGGACAAGAAATAAAGCAAGAAAAGGTGCAAAAAGGAAGGCTATATAGCAAAAATAGCAAGCGAATTGAAGGTAAAAGCTCCTATAGTAGAATTCCAAGAGAAAAATATTAAGCAAGGTATAGAAGTTGGAGTAGAAGATACCTCATATGAACAAAAATCAAATGCATCACTAAGAACTACAAAGGATCCAGTTCTAGAGCTAAGTTAAGAATAACCTAGCAACAAAGAAGAAACAAAAGCATGGGAAATATTCAAAAACCTGTAGTTTATCCTAACAGTGGATCAACTATAATTGATAGCCCAATACCACCACAAGATTTTTGTAAGACAGTTCACACTAGGTTGGAAAGAAAACATACATATGACTGACTTACTAGCCACAATTCTAATGATTGGCCCCGGTGGTACGGCGAGGTAGTATTATCATCATAATCAATATAAAGAAGCAAATTATACAAGGGATCATTGTTGATGGAGGATAAAGTGACAGAGCTAGAGCAAGGAATGTTACTACGAGTGCTGATGAAGTAAAGAGTAACAGAGGGAGTGGGAGAGGGCAAGGGACTCACAACTAAGAAGAGGAAAACTATTTTCAGCCTCCACCTTTTGTGTGTATTCCCCCATTGTGTATGTGAGAAAGCTGCAAGTGAGACTCCTTACTTATGGGCCCACTCTCTTCACATGGTATTAGAGCTCGGTTCGTGGTAAGGAGCTCAAGAAAGCAAACCAAGTTCATGGTGTCTTGGTAATAATATCAGTATTGCTTTCCTTTTTTGAGTTTGGGAGCAAATCTCTGCAGGTAGCACAGCCAAAAAGTGCAAGAGTGCACTGAGATTGGGACGCCCTTTGTAATGTGGCGAGAGGGTAGTATATGCTACGGGTAAGGGCAAAGCCCTTGGTGACATTATTTTTTTGATTTGAGGCCATTTCGGGGCCTGTTTTGGTGGTGGAAGATTTTCGCAGGCACTCAGAAAGGTGCCCTGTTTTTGCTGTGCGACCACTGTTCTGCAGGTTGGTGAAAAGTTGCCACAAAATTTGCATCATATGCCTATGCATAGAGATATTGGGAGTGACAGAATCATTCTTATTTCCTGTTGATGCAAAATCATCACTAGGAAGTGACTGTGTGGTTAAATACCACTTTCGTCAGTTTTGTAGATTTGCCCTTGTGAGGCAAAAGAAGTGTTTTTTGTAGTGTTCTGTAATGGCATCTGATGCTCTTTCACAGATAGTCACTGAAAGCCTTGACAAGAAAAACTTCCAAACATGGAAGTCTAGAATGATGAATTTCCTTAAGGGAAAAGGCTATTGGGAGTTCATTACTGTAACATGGGAAACTGGCTTGGGATTTAGGGAGGACAGCCATGGGTGAGGGCGTGGTTGCTCCATTTAGAATCTATTTGAAAAAAAAAAAAACTAAATATGGTTAAGGAGAAAAAGCAAAAAGAACCAAATATGGCTAAGAGAGGGTAAAAGAATAAAAGAGAGGAAGAAAGAGAGGGGAAAAAGAGAGATAGCATATGCTTATGCTCACGCATAAGCATAAGCATCTACTTTAGCATATGCTTATGAAAAGAGAGAAAAGAGGATGAAAGAGAGGGAAAAAGAAGAGAAGGAAGAGGGGAAAAGAGAGGGAGAAAAGAGTGAAAAAGAGAGGGAGAAAAGAGTGAAAAAGAGAGAAAACATATGCTTATGCTTATGCATGAGCATATGAGCATATGGTCATACATGAGCACATGAGCATATGCTCATGCATGAGCATAAGCATATGAGCATATGCTCATGAATAAGCATAAGCATAAGCATATGCTTATGAAAAGAGAGAAATGAGGAAGTGAGAAAGGGGAAAAGAGAGGGAGAAGAGAGAGGGGAAAGGAAGAAAAGAGAGGAAAAAAGAGAGGGGAAAATAAGAAAAGAGGTAAAAAGAAGAGAAGGAAAAGGGGAAAAGAGAAGGCCAAAAGAGAGGGAAAAAGAAGAAAAGACTGGAAAAAAGAGAGGGAAAATAAAGAAAAGAGAGGAAAAAGAGAGGGAAATAGAGAGGGGAAAAAGAGAGAAAGCATATGCTTATGGTTATGCATGAGCATATGAGCATATGCTCATGCATAAGCATAAGCATCTAATTTAGCATATGATCATGCATAAGCATAAGCATCTACTTTAGCATATGCTCTCTTCCTTCTGTTCTTTTTCCCTCTCTTTTTCCCTCTCTCACTTCCTCTTTTCTCTCTTTTCATAAGCATCTACTTTAGCATATGCTCATGCATGAGCATAAGCACATGAGCATATACTCATGCATAAGCATAAGCATACACAAATGCATATGCTTATGAAAAGAGAGAAAAGAGGAAGTGAGAGAGGGGAAAAGAGAGGGAAAAAGAAGAGAAGGAAGAGAGCAAAAGAGAAGGAGAAGAGAGAGGGGAAAAGAAGAAAAGAGAGGGAAAAAAAGAGGGGAAAAAGAGAGAGCATATGAGCATAAGCATACACAAATGCATATGCATATGAAAAGAGAGAAAAGCGGAAGTGAGAGAGGGGAAAAGAGAGGGAAAAAGAAGAGAAGGACGAGGGGAAAGAGGAGGAGAGAGGGGAAAAGAAGAAAAGAGAGGAAAAAAAGAGGGGAAAAGAGAGAGCATATGCATACGCTTATGCATGAGCATATGAGTATATGCTCATGCATGAGCATAAGCATATGAGCATATGCTCATGCATAGGCATAAGCATATGAGCATAAGCATACACATATGAAAAGAGAGAAAAGAGGAAGGGAGAGAGGGGAAAAGAAGAGAAGGAAGAGGGGAAAAGAGAAGGAAAAGAGAGGGGGAAAAAGAAGAAACGAGAGGAAAAAAGAGAGGGAAAAAGAAGAAGGAGATAGAAAGCATATGCTTATGCTTATGGATGAGCATATGAGCATAAGCATATGAGCATATGCTCATGCATAAGCATACGTAAATGCATATGCTTATGAAAAGAGAGAAAAGAGGATGAAAGAGAGGGGAAAAGAGAGGGAAAAAGAAGAGAAGGAAGAGAGGGAAAGAGAAGACAAGGAAGAGGGAGGAAAAGAGAGAAAGAGGGAAGAAGAGGGAATAAGAGAACAAAGGGGAAGAGAGGGTTCTTATGCCCATCATTGTAGCTAGTGCTTAAGGTGCAATGAGGCATCATCTGGCATCAAGCCTTGGGTCACCCAGAAAGGGCAGGAAAGGCTTGGATGGGGGTAGGGGGGGAGGATGAGAATCGGCAGTTGGCATCCGGTTCAATTCGGAGAAGAAGGGTTCTTTCCACTTGAGTGAATGCTTAAGGACTAGCACTTCACTTCACGGGAAGGGAAGGGAAGGGCTTTCACAGATTTTAGAATCTAGTTGCAGGCCAATGCAAATCACGAAAATAAAAATAGGAAAAGAGATGAAGCACTTTCTCACCTGGAAAAATCCCACTCGATGTTTTGTGGATTGGCCCTACAAAAGAGAGGAAACATACAATTTTTCAGATAACTAGTTAGAGAAAGGAGGAGTTTGGAGAAGCAACTTTCCAAGGGGATTGAATTGAGGGGACAAGCATAAGCCTACAAACAAGGAGAAAGCATGAATAAAAGGGAAAGAGGAGGAAGAGAAATACCAAAAAGAGAAGAGGTGAGTCTTCTTTCTTTCACCAAATCTCATTTTTGGTCCTTCAACTCTAAAAAAAAAGCATGGAAATTAGCACACAGGCTTAGCAATGTAAGGAGAAACATGCTTCAACACTCACAAAAAATGAACCTACATTTCTTAAAGAGACAGACCTTCTTTAAAAACTTCCTTTCACATGAGCAGAGAGGGAGAAGGGTGGAGAGGGAGCACAAGTGTTGGGAGAGGGCCTGGGTAGGGGTGAGGAGTGTTGGGAAGAGGTTGGAGGAAAGCAAGGTCACCGAATATAAGGTTGGAGGAGAGATTTTTGCTTTTTTTGCAATAGAGTTGTGAAAGACGACATCGCACGGGGTTTCAAGTTTTAGCCCTAGGCGTTGCTATATAGTGACATTGTATATCCTGAGAGCATTGCTATATAGCGACAAAACAGGGTAAAACATCGCTATATAGCGACAGTTCAGAGCACCAAATATAGGAGGAGAGTGAAGGAGCTCATAGGTGGCTATGTTTTGGATCTTAATGGATTTCCTTGCATTTTTGTTGTGATTTTGGAGGTGTGCAGATGGAAGGGATGACTGGAAGCTCGTTAGATGATGCACCAATGCCCAGGAGCGCAGAGTGGCTTATGGAGAGGTTGTATTGTCATTGCACTCATTGCAGGTGAGAAGTACAACATAAATGCCGTATTGTCATGCTCCACTTGCAGATGTATAAGGAGGAGCCCGAGCCAGTAGCCATGGTTGGTGGTGCATGTGGTAATGGATCATCGGTAAGTCAATGCTATTTGAGTTAGTGATTAAAATTGGATGCATACATGACACGAAACCTTAAGATAAGATCAATGCCGTATTGTCATGTGCCACTTGTGGATGTATGGGGAGGAGCCTACACTAGTACTCACCGTTGGTGGTGCACGTGGTGATGGATCATCGGTAAGTCAATGCTATTTAATTTTTTGATTAATATTGCATGCATACACGACATGAAACCTTAAGACAAGATCTTATATTTACATGAAACCTTGAGACAGGATGAGGAGGGTGGCGACGGTACACGTATACCTTCACACGTTGAGCAAGATGATAGTCTCCTAGATGTGCTAGATGATGATGAGGGTATGTTGGACATGATGGATTCTATCTTTAGAGGCACTACATCACATGTACACGTGATGTTCGAGTCTGAGGCCAATATGCGAGAGTTGCAATCAACACAGTTGTACGAGGGTGCTGGGATGTTAAGACCATGGCCTTGTCTCTCAATGATCTTGAATCTACAAGAAAAGTATGGGCGGTCCGATACAAGTGTCTCAACCTTAATGAGGTTACCTCCTGCATTAATTTGCCTCATTATTTGGATATTGTTTGTTTTGAGAATCATCATAGTTTCTCATTATTTGAAGTCTATATATGTTTGAATTGCGATAGGTTGCTCCAGAAGATGTTCCCTACACCAAATACCATGCTCTCATGAAGAGATGAAGCGAAGAAGAGGATGACAATGGTGGGTATGGATTATGATACCATCCATGCTTGCCATAATGATTGTATTCTCTTTCATCGTGAGCATGGAGATTTGACTAGTTGTTCGGAGTGTGGGGAACAACAATATAGAGATGACTTGTAGGGTGAGCAGATCCTGATAAAGGTCTTGAGACACTTTCACATCATTGCTAGGATACATCACATGTTCCAATGCAAATCCATAGCGGAGTTGATGACTTGTTGGCATGCTACACATTGGTACACTTATGACACATTGAGGATTCCCGCAAATTGTGTAGCTTGGAAGCACATATACAATCACTAGCCATAGTTTGCGAGGGAGCCACACAACTTACATCTTGGGCTCGCTATGGATGGTGTGACTGTGAAGATAGTGGGAGAGAGGGAAGGAGTCTCACTTGAGGCTTTCTCACAAGCACAATGGGGGAATACACACAAAGGTGGAGGCTGAAAACAGTTTTCCTCTTCTTAGTTGTGAAAGCCAAAAGAACTCAAGTACAAAGAAATAGAAGTACCCTATATGTGGGTCTCAAACCAAACTCAACTAACTAAGGTGGCATACTAACTGAGCCACGAACAAGTGTAGATAAGGATAGCTATCATCCAGCTATTATTCGTGGGCAGTGTACCAACCGCATCTGTAGCTAACAAGTCAGTGACATAAATGCACAACGGTCACCCTGGCATATCGCGAGTGAAGCTCGATATCTCAACACTCCCCCTCGAGTTCAATCCCAATTCCTGCACACCAAGCAGGTCTCTGAACTTGCACAGCTTCTCTGCACCCAATGCCTTCGTGAATATGTCAGCTACCTGATCCTCTGTGCTGACATAAACTAGATCAATAAGACCTAGTGAAACCTTCTCCCCCACATAGTGATAATGCACCTCAATGTGCTTTCTTCTAGCATGATAGACTGGGTTATTTGCCAAGTGTATACTGCTCATGTTATCACAATAAATGACAATTGGCTCATCTGTAGACTAATGCATATCATAGAGTAGCTTATGCAACCAAGCTACCTCACATGCAGCCATTGCTACACCCCTGTACTCAGCCTCTGTGCTCGACAAGGCAACTGTAGGCTGTTTCTTGCTGCTCCAAGTGACTGCAGCACTCCCAAAAGAGAACACATATCCACTGGTAGATCGTCTATCAGAAATACTACCAGCCCAATCAACATCAGTGTATCAATGCAACTGTATCTGAACCCCAGCCTCATAGAATAGTCCATACTACAATGTGGACTTCACATACGTGAGTATGCGTCTAGCCGCATCCAAATGCGGTTTCCTTGGAGCTTGCATAAACTGACTTACCAACCCAATAGCATAGCTCAAATCTGGCCTGGTAATAGTCATGTAAATCAAACTTCCTACTATGCGTCTCTACATAGTAGGGTCTTCCAGAAGCTCACCTGCATTTGCGCTCAGCTTCACATTCTGCTCCAAAGGAACTGAAGTAGTCTTATAGCCTGTCATCCCATATTTGGACAGCATGTCCAGTCCATACTGCCTTTGCAAGAGCTGTATCCCACTTGGTGATCTAATCACCTCAATGCCCAAGAAATAACGTAGCTCTCCCAAATCCTTCATCTCAAACTTCTACTTCAATAGCATTTTCACATGAAGGATGTCTTCATCACTATCACCTGTGATGATCAAATCATCAACATAAATGACAAAATACCCTTCTCTATTTTTCTCACATAGAGTGAGAAATTTGCCTTGGAGATACTGTCCTATCTTGTCAGACCATGCTCTAGGTGCTTGCTTCAAGCCATACAAGGCTTTCTTCAACCTGCAAACAAACTCAGGGTGAACAGCAGCATGCACATAACCTGGTGGCTGCTCCATATAGACCTCTTCTTGCAAATCACCATGCAAGAAGGCATTCTTTACATCCATCTGATGTAAAGACCATCCCTTTGATGCAGCCATAGCAATGACTACTCTTACAGTCGCCATCCTTGCAACTGGACTGAATGTTTCTTCATAATCAATGCCATATGTCTGTGCATACCCCTTGACAACTAATCTTGCCTTATTTCTGTTCACAGAACCATCTGCATTGTGCTTCACCTTATAAACCCATTTACAGCCAATTGCATTCTTGTCTTTAGGCAAAGGCACCAATTCCCATGTTGCATTTGCATCCAAGGCATCCATTTCTTCATCCATGGCTTTCTCCCATTTTTCTTTTCCCATGTCTTTCTCAAAAGAAATGGGTTATGGTTCCTGTATCACTTTGACCATATAGGCATAGTGAATGGCTGTAAATCCATCATATTTCAGCCTATCCACAGGATATCTAGCTCTGGTAGACCTGCGCAAAATAGGCTCACTTCCAGGTGCTCTCAAAACATCTCTGGTCTTCCTTACTCCAGGTATAACAACAGAAGGAATACCCAACTCATTATCAATGCTCTGTTCTGAGCCACTGGATTCACCATCCACATAAGAGTGACCTGCATTCACATCAAACATGGGCTGATCTACCTTCTCTTTTCCTTTTCGTGATACCTGTGTACCACTATCTGCATTGCTTTGAGGAGATTCTCCTGATCTCAATCTACCTATCCATGGCGAGGTATGTGAACCACTACTAGAGGACACTATAGGTCCGCTGATATTTTGTGATTGCTGCTGTGAATTCTGTGCAGCATTACCATTTTGTGCATCTACATCAATCATCACATTTACTGGTTTATACCAGCTGCTCATCTCATCAAAAACAACATCTCTGCTCACTGTAAACTTACGAGTAGAAGGGTTATAGCATCTATACCCCTTCTGCTGTAGAGAATAACCAATAAAGACGCACTTCTCAGCTTTTGGATCCAACTTGGACCTCAATTCATCTGGCACATGAACATAGGCAGTGCAACAAAAAATTTTCAAATGGGAAATATCTGGTTTCCTACCAGTATACATCTCCTCTGGTGTCATGCCATGTATTGCTGCAGTGGGAGTCCTGTTCATTATGTAAACTGCTGTAGCCACTGCTTCAGCCCAATAAAAATCTGGCAGGTCTTTTTCATTGAGCATGGCACGAGATACCTCTCCAATATGCCTGTTTTTCCTTTCTGCAAGTCCATTTTGCTGTGGAGTATGACTGCAGAATATTGTTGCTTTATGCCATGCTCCTGCAGGGACCTTGCAAATTCATTTGAGAGGTACTCTCCCCCTCCATATGACCTTAGGCATTTTATTTGCAAGCTTGTTTCTTTTTCAACCATAGCTTTAAAAACTTTGAAGTGCCCGAACAATTCACTTTTCTTTTTCATAAGATACACCCAAACTTTTCTGCTGTAGTTATCAATAAAGGTGACAAAGTAATGACAGCCTCCAATAGATGCAGCTTTAGTAGTCCACACATCAGAGTGGATTAATTCCAATGGCTTCTTACTCTCTTGAACATGCTTAGGAAATGGTTTCCTTGCCTGTTTTCCAAATTGACAGGCTTCACACACCTTATGCATTTCTGCAACCTTGAATTTAGGCAATCCTGCAACAATATTTTGGGCCTACATTGATTTAAGTCACTGTACATTAACATGACCAATGCGTTTATGCCAGATATCAATATCTGCAACTACACTGTCCCATGTGCAAACATTGCTGCACTCAATTCAGGCATGTCCGCATCCAGCGTAAACATCCTGCCCTTCTTCTTTCCTTTTGCTATCAAGCGACCATTATTTTTCATATCCTCAACAAAGCATCCATGAGGATTGAATCTGACTTGCAAGCCTTGCTCAACCATTTGACCAACAGAAACCAGGTTCTTGGTGATGTTCGGGACATGAAATACATCAGACAAGTATTTCTTTTTCCCATCCTGCATAGACAAAGGAATTTTGCCAATCTGCATAATAGGATGTGCAGTATCATCACCAGTCTCCACAAATCCTGGTTTTTCCATTTTCCTTGCATCCTGCATCCATTCAGCATGACCTGTCATGTGGTTTGATGCACCTGAGTCAACATACCACACATCATTGCTTTCTTCTGCACTTGTCATAGAATTTGCCATATGCTGTACCATAAACAAATGCTCATTTCTGTCATCACCCTGTCTACTAGAGGATGCATAATTGCCTTGCTGCAATTTTCCATTCATAATGTCATTCTGCTTTTTGTAGCAGTCTTTAGCCATATGCCCCATTTTACCACAGTAGTAGCATTCAACATTGCTGTTTGCATTTTGGCCTCTCTGCCATCCACCACGACCTCTTTGGCTCCCCTTGCCTCTAGAGTTACCACGTCCTCCTGCATAGGACTGGTTTTCTTGAGTTTGCTGCATATTCTGATTTCTACCATGGCCTCCAGATCGGCCTCCTCTACCTCTGCCTCTACCCCTTCCAGCATTTGAGTAGAAGACAGTTTCTTTTGAAGTTTCTCCTGAAGAAGATGCACCACCATTTCTCTGCTCTTCAGAGATTAGAAGAGCAATCAACTCCTCAAAATCAGGAAATTTTTCACGGACGGGAATGGATGTCCGGAACTGTGCATAATCCTTTCCGAGTGCATTCAAGGTCATAGAAACTAAATCGTCATCATCCACTGGCGACCCAATGGAAGCAAGTGCATCCGCAATTTTCTTCACCTTCATGTGGTAGTCATTGATGCTCATATTTTCTCTCCGCACATTGTGCAGCTCCTGCTTGAGCTGCATTTTCCTGGCCTACGTATTTGTGCTGTACATTTTAGCCAAAGTATCCCATGCCACCTTTGGCGTACTTGCATCCTGAATATGCACAATCATTGAATCTAAAATACTGATAGATAGCCAGTACATAACTTTTCTCGCTCTCTCATGCCATCCTTTAAATGCCTGCATTTCCTGTTGATTGGGAACATTAGGAAGAACTTATTCTTCTTCATTTCCTGTAATGAACTCCCAATAGCCTTTTCCCATAAGGAAATTTGTCATTCTAAACTTCCATGCTTGGAAGTTGTTCTTGTCAAGCTTTTCAATGACAATCTATGAAAGAGAATCAGACGCCATTACAAAACACTGCAAAATATTCTGTCACTACAAAAAACACAGCTTCTGCCTCACAGGACAAATCTGCAAACCTGACGAAAGTGGTTTTTGACCACACAGTCACTTCCTAGTGACGATTTTGCATCAACAGGCAATAAGGATGATTCTGCAACTCCCAATATCTTTGCGCATAGGCATACGATGCAATTTCTGCGGCAACTTTTCACTGACCTGTAGAACAGTGGTCGCACAGCCCAAACAGAGCCTTTTTCAGAGTGCCTGCGGAGAACTTCCGCCTCCAAAACGGGCCCCGAAATGACCTCGAATCAGAAAAATAAACGCAGCATATAATGCCCTCTCACCACACCGCGAAGGGCGTCTCAATCTGAGATAGTGCACTCTTGCACTTTCGGCTGTGCTACCTGTAGAGATTTGCTCCCAAACTCGAAAAAGGAAAGCAACACTGGTCCTCTTACCAGGACACTGTGAACTTGGTTTGCTTTCTTGAGCTCCTTACCACGAACAAGGCTATGATACCATGTGAAGATAGTGGGAGAGAGGGAAGGAGTCTCACTTGAGGCTTTCTCACAAGCACAATGGGGGAATACACACGAAGGTGGAGGCTGAAAACAGTTTTCCTCTTCTTAGTTGTGAAAGCCAAAAGAACTCAAGTACAAAGAAATAGAAGAACCCTATATGTGGGTCTCAAACCAAACTCAACTAACTAAGGTGGCATACTAACTGAGCCACGAACTAGTGTAGATAAGGATAGCTGTCATCCAGCTATTATTCGTGGCTGGTGTACCAACCGCATCTGTAGCTAACAAGTCGGTGACATAAATGCACAAGGGTCACCCTGGCATATCGCGAGTGAAGCATCGCGAGTGAAGCTCGATATCTCGACAGTGACCCCTTTCGGGTTACACTCAACATCTTGGTCGACATGGCCCATAGTCTTGGTGAATGACAATATCCCACCATGGCTAACAATAAAGAAGGGACACCTCATGCTTGCACTACTTGTGCCAGGGAAGTAGAAGGCCAAAAATATGGACGTGTACACATTACCTTTGATAGAGGAGTTACAGATCTTATGCCAAAGGAGTGCGGGTCTTTGATATTTCCGAGCTCCTAAACATACCAACAATGACATTTTGGTTAGGGGAATCTTTATGTGGACCACGCATGACTACCCAGGATATGGAGAGTACACAAGTACGTGGTTGTGTCTATACATGTATAATATATATGATTATGCTTTTATGACTCTTTCACAGGCATGTCTTATACTAACACATTCATGCACGCATGTAGGACTTGTTACAAGTGGGTAGCATGCTTGTCTTGTTTGTGGGCTGGGTTTGAGACCGCTTGCATGATACTCCAAACATATGAGGAAAAATATTGTGAAGGTCATACTCGATACCTTCTACTAGACCATCTTGCGCGTGGAGGCCAGCATGATCCACCACCACCATATTTGAAGGCAAGTAATTGGATTCAAGCTTCGAGGATGAATGGAGAGGATCCTCCTCGTGGGTATGAAGAACCTATCCATTTTTCACGAGCTTCCTTATTGGGGCCAGTTATTACAAATCAATCATCTCTTGGATCCCATGCATATCTTCAATAATGTGGGGGCTACTATTTGGGCACACTTGATTGTTTCTAAAGACTCGAGAGGAGTGCGAGAAGACTTGCTTGCTATGAATAGGATGCCTCGTTTGTGGCCCAAAGTGCGTGCTTGTAAAGTTGTCCTTCTGAAAGCAACATGGATCCTCTCCAAGAGAGAGGAGGCAATGGTCAAGGTGGACATTTCCTCTTTTTGAACACCGACATGGTACATGAGTTGCTTGAAAGGAGAATTTTCAAAGGACAATAAGCTTAGTGGGCTCAACTACCATGATTGGCACAAGGTCTTATCTCGGTCTTATAGGTATTCTAAGAAGTAGGATTAGTGTACCAATAATCATGATGCGTTAGTGTAATTATGATATGTTATATTATTGACATGACTTCTTTGTTGCTTGGATAGTTCATCCTCTCAATTACAGTGAAAGGGTGCTTACAAGAAGATGTTAGAAATGCTATATTCAAGATCAATGGTATTGTGAGGTATGCTTACTATCAACTCGCATTGATTGCATTTTTTCCAAGTTAAGTTGAATAATCTGTAGACTAATAATGAATACATCTTACATGGGCACATGAAATGGTGGATATCTCAAAAAGAGATCTCCATATTGAGCATCGAGAAGGCTAGGGTGGACTCCATCGAAGCTATATGCTTGCTTGAGAAGCACTTTCCCTCAAGCATTATGACAACTCAAGTGCACTTGCTTGTGCACATAGTTGATGAGGTGGCCATTGCAGGTACCGTTTATAATCACTGGATGCTTTCAGTTTATGAAAGCTTTGAAGGGATTTGTAAAGCAGAGAGCAAGACCAAAAGCAAGCATGGCAGAGGGAAGGCTTGTGCAAGAGTCATTACTATATATCATGGAGTTTCTTGCATCCATGGATCCTGATATGTCGCAAGCTTGGCATAACAAGGATGATGATTACATCGTTGGTGAGGTTCCCCAAGGAAAAGGAATTGAAAGAAAGATGAGCAAGGAGTAAATGCAGATATTCAATAAGTTTTGTATCCTCAATAGCAAGTAGATGCTAAAGTGGATTGAGAGATATGAAGAGGCCAAAGCAGAAAGAATAAATGCGAGAAAGAGATTCATAGTAATGTACATGCGATGGCAACCATATCCACCATAGGATCTCGCCCTTCTCCCCACTCACATGTCACTTGATTGGCTACAACTGGCTCTACGTAAAGCCAAATGCAATGGAGAGGCAATAAATGAGCGTGAGCGAGAGTTATCATTTGGATGTATGATGCATGTAAGTTTCTTACCTCACTACAAGGCATAAGTCCTTTTCTGACAAAAATACTGACCTTTTTTACACTTTTTTTTTAAAAACTGGCATAAAGGTCGTTATTTACATCGAAGTAAGCATAAAAAAAGAATGGTCGCTATATAAGCGTCGCTATATAGTGACACTTATAAAGATGGCTATATAGCGACACTAATAAATGTCGCTATATAGTGACACTAGTACACATCGCTATATAGCGACACTGGTAAACATCGCTATATAGCGACGATTAATAGAAGCTTTAAAAAAACATTAGTGGGGCTAAACAGGGCCACAGCAAGCCCTGTTTCATGCCCCACTAATGTTTTTTATTTAGCAATTACAAAAGAATGTTTTTTATTACAAAATTTCCCTTTTGGAAAGGGTGATACAAAATCGCTGAAATGAACCAAGCGACAGAAGCATATACATGTCGAAGATATACAACATTGTTTGTTACAAAATTACTCTTTTGAAAAGGGTGATACAAAATCGCTCAAATGAGCCGATATACAAAAGCATATATATGGCAAAGTATATGCAAACTACTACTAATACTACTACTACTACTACTCATCCGAATCATTGTCGTCATCCTCATCCTCGTCCTACTGGCCTGATCCTTGGCCCTGGTGAGCTGCGTCTGCTCCCTAGCCCTCATGAGCTACACCTAATCCCTGGCCCTCATCGAAGCTGTGTAAGCCTAATCCCTCATCATCACTTCTCACCTCTGCTAATGGGACGTTTGAGCTTTGATTCTAAGAGTGAAACCATATAAATTGGAAATTAGATTAGAACTTAAAGAATAAAACAGTTTAAAAAGTGAGATTAAAAGTAGGAGTAGACTTATATCATGCGAGCAGCCACCTCAGCCCAATCGACCACTGCTCCTAGTGCCTCTTGCTCAATAAACCATAGCTTTGTTCCTATGCGAGATGCGCATCTCGACTCTATGTCTGTAGGAAGGCGACCCATCGCATATTGTTGTGGGTCCAATTTATGAGAGTTAGATAAAGTGCATGCAATATGTAGTAAAACAAATAGAATAATACATTAAATGAGAAGAAGTAGACTTACCATAGTTTCCTCGAACGCCAACCATCCGCCTGCACCAAAGTGCGAAGTACCTACGGAGTCCAGCCATCTCCTCGCAGCCCTCCTCTGACCCTCGAACATTTGGGGATGGTCCCTGTTCTGCTTCTTCAAGAACTTCCAATCAGCTTTGTCTACCTAGCTAGGTTTAGCTTTCCCCTTTGCGATGGAAGTATGCAAGGTTGACCTATGATGCTTCAAGACCAAACCCATGTGCTCTCACATGTAATTTTCATTAAACTCCTAATTTGGGGGGTTAGGGTATTTTCTTTTCAATTCATTGATGACTACTTGCTTCTTTTGGTCATCTTGGTACTACCAATCAATAGCTATGTCGCTCCTAAAGTGGTGGCTCATCAACCACCTCATGGTGGCCATCACTGTACTGTGCCCTTTTTATCTTCTATTATCTCTCTAGCAGTCGTGATTTGATAGGACAAGTCCTCGACTAGGTAAGGAGGACTCATGGTAGTGGTCGAGTCAGAGTGAGTGGTGTTTGTGCGAGCGCTTTCGGAGCGAGGAGTAGCAGTGGGAGTAGGAGAGGGTAAGGGACCTAACTGGTACTGGGTCTCGAGACCAAGTGGAGACCTATAGGGATGTGAGTATGCTGACTCGCGTCTACATCTCTTGAGTTAGCACAACATAAGTGACCCCTCCTACTCTTCCTTCCCTTACGATGGGCACGCCCAGGTGATGACCCCTCAGTTGAAGGGGCTAGAGGAGATGACTGGACAATAGGTCCAGCCATTGGTGTAGGAGAGAGATTTGCTGAGGCCCTCTGGGATAGCATAGAGAAGAATCTCACTACCTCCTCATGGCTCATCTGTGCGACAAACTTGTCGGGACTCCCGACAAAGCCATGGGTTGCTAGCAAAGGAGTTTCCCGAGGGGTAGTCACAGTGCTACGTCCAAGAGGAGTCGGGCGAGGGGTAGTCGTAGGGGTAGGTCCTTGAGGCATCACCTGAGTGGAATCAAAGTCCTCTAGAGAATAGAGATCATGATGTCTCCTCCTACGAGGGTTTCTGTATGTCAGATGTACGACGTGATCCCATTTCTAATTTAAGGGGATTGGACAAATGTAGCACAAATAGGAAAACAAAAAAGAAAAAACAAGAGCGGGTAAGAAGCAGAAAGCATAAGAAGCAAAAGAGAAGGAGAAATATAAGAGAAGGAGAGGGGAAAAGAAGAGAAAGAAAAGGGAAAAAGAGATTGAAAGAAGGGAAAAGAACTAAATATGCATAAGAACAAAAAGAGAGAAAGCATATGCATAAGAGAAAAAGAGAGAAAGCATATGCTTATGCTTATGCATAAGCATATGAGCATATGCTAATGCATAAGCATAAGCATAGGCATAGGCATAGGCATATGCTTACGAAAAGAAGATAAAAAGAGAGGGAAAAAGAAGAGAAGGAAAGGAGAAGGAGAAGGAGAAGGAGACATATGCTCATGCATAAGCATAAGTATAAGAGAAGAAAAAACATATGCTCATGAAAGAGGGGAAAAAGAAGAGGGGAAAAGAAGAGAAGGAAGAGGGGAAAAGAGATTGAAAGAGGGGAAGATAAGAGAGGAAATGAGCATAAGCATAAGAGAAGGAAGAGGGGAAAAGAGATTGAAAGAGGGGAAAAGAGATTGAAAGAGGGGAAAAAGAAAAGCAGGAATGAGCATAAGCATAAGAGAGGAAGAGGGGAAAAGAGATTGAAAGAGGGAAAAAAGAAGAGAAGGAAAGGAGGGAAAAAGAGATTGAAAGAGGGGAAAAAATAAGAGGGGAAAAGAGATTGAAAGAGGGGAAAAAGAAGAGGGAAAAAGAGTATAAGCATAAGAGAAGGAAGAGGGGAAAAGAGATTGAAAGAGGGGGAAATGAAGAGAAGGAAAGGAGGGAAAAAGAGATTAAAAGAGGGGAAAAAGAAGAGGGGAAAAGAGATTGAAAAAGGGGAAAAGGAAGAGGGGAAAAGAAGAGAAGGAAGAGGGGAAAAAGAAGAGAGGAAAAGAGCATAAGCATAAGAGAAGGAAGAGGAAAAAAAAGCATAAGCATAAGAGAAAAAGAAAGAAAGCATATGCTTATGCTTATGCATGAGCATATGAGCATAAAAGAAAAAGAGAGAATGCATGAGCATATGAGCATGCATAAGCATAAGCATAGGCAAATACATATGCTTATGAAAGGAAGAGAAAAAGAGAGAAATATTATGCTTATTCTTATGCTTATGCATGAGCATATGAGGGAAAGAGGGGGGGAAAGAGATAGGAAAAGAGGAAAAGAGGGGAAGAAGAGGGAATAAGAGAAGAGAGGCAAAGAGAGGGTCTGTATGCCCCTCACTATAGCTAGCGCTTAAGGCACTAGTTGCAGGTCAATAAAAATAAAAAAAATAACAAAAGGAAAAAAGAGGAAGTTATTTCTTACCTAGAATAGTCCCGCTCGGTGTTTTGTGGACTGGCCCTACAAAAGAGAGGAAACATACCATTTTTCAAATAAGTAGTTACAGGAAGGAGGAGTTTAGAGAAGCAACTTCTCAAAGGGATTGCATTGAGGAGACAAGCATAAGCCTACAAACAAGGAGAAAGCAAAAGCCTACAAATAAGGAGAAAGAGGAGGAAGAGAAATACCAAAAAGAGAAGAGGTGAGTCTTCTTTCTTTCACCAAATATCTTTTTTTGTCCTTAACCTCTGAAAATCAAGAATGAAAACTGCACATAGCCTTAGCAATACAAGGAGAAACATGCTTCAACACTCACAAAATGAAATCTCACAAAAAATGAACCTACATTGCCTAAAGAGACTCACCTTCTTGAAAAACTTTCTTTCACACAAGCAGAGAGGGAGAAGGGTGGAGAGGGAGCACAAGTATCAAGGGAGAGGGGCTAGGTAGGAGTGAGGAGTGGAGAATAGAGAGGAGGAAAGCGAGGTCATCGAATATAAGGTGAAAGGAAAGATTTTTGCTTTTCTCGCAATAGAGATGTCAAAGAAAGCGTCGCAAGGGGTTTCGGGTTTAAGCCCCCAATGTCGCTATATAGCGACACTGGTCAGTCGCTATATAGCGACATTTATATTAAAAAAGCATTGCTATATAGTGATGGGGAATAGGACAAAGCATCGCTATATAGCGATGGTTCAGGGCACTTATTATTAGAAGAGAAAAAAGGAGCTCATGGGTGGCTATTATTTGGATCTTAATAGATTTCCTTGCAGCTAATGTTGTGATTTTGGAAGTGTGCACTTGAAAGGGACAAGTGGAAGCTCATCAAATGATGTGCCAATGCTCGGGAGCGTAGAGTGGCTTACAAAGAGGTTGTATTGTCATTGCACTCATTGCAAGCGAGAAGTGCAACATCAACATCGTATTATCATGTGCCACTTGTGGATGTATGGGGAGGAGCCTGAACCGGTACCCAATGTTGGTGTTGCATGTGGTGATCATTGGTAAGTCAATGCTATTTGAGACAAGATCTTATATTTACATGAAATCTTGACTCAAACAAGATCTTATATTTACACGAAATCTTGAGACATATACCTTCAAACTTTGAGCAAGACTATAGTCTCCCGGATGTGCCAGATGATGATGAGGGTATGGTGGACATGATGGATTTTATTTTTAGGGGCCCTACATCACATTTTCATGTGATGTCAGAGTCTGAGGTCAATATGCAAGAGTTGCAATCAACATAGTTGTACGAGGGTGCTAGGATGTCGAAACTACGGGCTTGTCTCTCAATCTTGAATCTGCAAGCAAACTATGGGTGGTCAGATACAAGCCCAGGGGATTCACTCTTCATTAAAGGGGGACGTCACGTGCATGCATGAACTTCAAGAAAACCCCCTATTTAAGATCCACATAGGATGATAAAACACCCCTATTTAAGCTTAAATAAAATACCACCAAAATTCTATTATGTCTCCCCCTTTCCTTAAATCTACATTCTTTCTCAAGAATTTAGATCACATAATAAGAAAATTTAGATTACTTTCCCTATGACTATTTAAAGCCAAACTTGTTTGGACTAGTTACCCAAGGTAGCCTATACTATGTCCTGCCCTCTTAAGTGTGGCATGGCCCCCTTAACTTAAATTCAATATTGGGAAAACATAAAAAGGGCCCCCACCCCTAATGTATAAGCTTATGCCTCATTTCAAAAAACCCCCCTATTGTACACTCACGTGATATCATAAGTTTCCCCCTATGAATCCCTCGGGGATACAAGTGTCTCGGCCTTAATGAGGTTAGCTCATGCATTAATTTGACTCATTATTTGGATATTGTTTGTTTTGAGAATCATCATGTATGTTTGAGAATCATCATTATTTGAAGCCTATGTATGTTTGAATTGTGACTCTCTTTTATCATTCTCTCTTTTATCCTCTCTTTTCGTCTCTTTTCTCCTCTCTTTTTCTCTCTTATCTCCTCTTTTCGTCTCTTTTCCTCTCTTTTCTCCTCTCTTTCCTTCTCTTTTTTTCTCTTTTATCCCCACTTTTTCTCTTTTCACTTTCTCTCTTTTTCTCTCTTATCTCCTCTCTTTGTCTATCTTTTTTCTCTCCTCTTTTCTCTTTTTTCTCCTCTCTTTTCTCCTTTTTCTCCTCTCTTTTCCTCTCTTTTTCTCTCTCTTTCCTTCTCTTTTTTCCCATGTGAAGCTTCAATAGCCTACCATTGAGCAAACAAATATAGACTTCTATCACTCTAATTCTCCTCTAATTTAAAGAATGCAGGAGTCTGTAAATGTTTGCTCAATGTCCAGCTGTGGGATTCTAAGCTTAATGCTCAATGTCATACAGGTATTCTAAGCTGTAGAATTAGTGACATGACTTGTTTGTTGCTTTGAGAATCATCATTATTCGAAGCCTATGTATGTTTGAATTGTGATAGGTTGCTCCAGAAGATGTTGCCTGCACCAAATACTATGCCTGCATCAAGAGATGAAGCGAAGAAGATGCTAACAATGGTGGGTATGGATTATGATACCATCCATGCTTGTCGTAATGACTGTATTCTCTTTCGTTATGAGCATGGAGATTTGGCTAGTTGTACGAAGTGTGGGGAACAACGATATAGAGATCACTTGTAGGGTGAGCAGATATCGGTAAAGGTCTTGAGACACTTTCCCATCATTGCAAGAATACAGCACATGTTCCGATGCAAATCCATAGCAGAGTTGATGACGACATGCATCTCATCGGTCCACTGATGACACATTGAGGATTCCTGTAGATTGTGTAGCTTCAAAGCACATAGACAATCAGTGGCCGAACTTTGCAAGGGATCCATGCAACTTACATCTTGGGCTCGCCACGGCATGAATTCTTTCAACACACTATTCAAAATTTTGGGACTTGTGTAAAGTCCAATTTGAGAAATGGACTAAAAAACAGTTCAAAAATTTTGAATATACTAGTAATGTTGTTTTTTGAACTAGATTTGACAACTCAAAAGAAAAGATTTGATGATTAAGTACTAAGAACATCAATGCATAACCAAATCTCTTACAAAGGTGGTCTACATAAACATCTTCATAACTTCACAAAAATCTCTTACAAAGGTGGTCTACATAAACATCTTCATAACTTCTTGTGAATTGAGCTACTATCACCTAAGAACATCAATAGATGACCAATTCTCTTAGAAAGGTGGTGTAAATAAACACCTTTATGTATAAGTGGTGTTCACACACCTTTATGACCATTTCTTTTAGAAAGGTGGTGTACATAAACCCCTTAGAAAGGTAGTGTAGATAAATCCTTTTATGTGTAAGTGGTGTACATATACACCTCACTTGGTATTAAAAAACACCCTTAACTATAAAAATACATTTGACATAAAGTTTAAAATACACCATTAAGTATAAAATGGACCTCATAAACAATGTTTATACACAATAATGAGAGTAAAGAAATCAAAAAAGTAGTAAAATTTTTATTAGATATTCGCTTTACATAGAAGTTCAAAACTTGTGATTACAAAGCTGTCAGCCATCATGTTACTCAGTACCAATGTACTCAATGCTAGGCCCTTGACTACCAAGGTCCTAACTAATAGGCTGCTCTAAGACTGGAGTCTCAGTAGCAAGGTCCTCAGTAGTTTGCTCTTTAGTTCCAAGCACCTGACTAGTAGGCTGCTCTAAAGTCTCATGACCAAGTTCTTGGTGAGTAGGGACCTGGCTACTAGGTTCCTGACTAGTAGGCTGCTCTGGAGTCTGTAAGATCATGGTTGAAGAACCATCTATGCCTCCTAGTAACTCCTCCTGGTCATGCTTTGCCTCGTCCATACCTTCTTTGAGTAAGGCTTCCTTGCTTGATCCACTTGCATGTCCTTCACCCAAGATCAAGGGTGTCTTCCTCACTTTTAATTTCAAGGGAAGTGCTTCCACCTCTTTAGCCTTACCTTTTCCTGTGACGTGCTGTAATACTACTACTTGCTGCTGCGAGCCTTCCTATATGATGAGTGGAACCTCCTTGACTCTAGTTGACAATTGATCACCCTTATTCTTTGTGCGGATTTCTTCTTGGCGTAAGTCATCGGATGCAGAGCTTTCATCTTCATCATCACCTGAGCTAGAATCATCACCCTCAGACTCACTACCCTCGTCTTTGACATTTTTCTTACTACCCTCTTCTTTGACATTTTCCTCTTCAAAGAAGGTAGTGCAACTGTAATATGTGTCAAAGAACTCAATTTGATGGGGGATATCAATGACATTTACATTTCTACCTTGGCGTAGCAATTTCTCAGCAGAAAAACCCATTCGATACAATGCTACTTTCCACCCATCATTCAGTAAATTCTTTGTCATCTCTAGTATCACATCAGGATCCATCGACTTTTTGTAATCCACCATTGCTGCATCAAGCTTAACCTTATTGTCCTCAAAGTAATGAAGCTCTAGAGTCCTTAAAGGAATTTTGATTAGATTGCCACCACCCCTAGATAAGAAGCACATCAAGAAAGGCTGCAAGACTTGAATGGCAGTGCCTTCCAAGATAGTCATATGATTGCGTAGGACTATACCATGGTATACTTTTGAAAGTAAATACCAAATGCAGATGTCAAACTCGCATACAAGGCATCCCTTTGTGATTTTGTCACAAATAGGACCAACGTTGATCTTTTCTTATCTGCCATAGGACCTTCTACAATAAACCGCACAAGTCCAACTATCTGTGACACTGCAAGATCTTGCAATTCATCTATGAAAAATACGCATGGCTTCTCCCAAGCATGACCGCTCATTGTTATGAAATGCTCTGTATCAATGCCATTGATGTGTGCAAATTTTGTATCATTCTCTGATAGCAGGATATCATAGGAGAAGCTGAATGGAGAACCATCATCTAAACCACCAATTGCTCTACCTTGGGCAGTGGACTGCAAGGCCTTTTTCTTGATGTCCATATATTCTGTCTCAACAACCTTTGGCATTTTAGCTCTTAGATCCTTTGTTGGTGTGGCATCTGCATCCATTGAAGCCAACCACTTTCTAGCCCATGTCTTATCAAGGAGTTGACCTAGGCTAAGTGCTTTCTTCTTATCTACATCAATTGACTTGCCAGCTAACTCATCATCAGATTTCAATAAAAATAATAGTGTCGAGAGAGCAACCTCACTTTGAATCATTCGGACTTCATCCAAGTTGCTATGCTTGCTCTCTGAATTGTGAAAATCCCCAAATGTACCCCTCATCCTCTGGAGGATGTAAGTCTGCCACACTTATAGAAAAGTCTTCGAGACTTGTATCTTCTTCTTGCGGATCCTCCTGTTCATCACTATCCAATTTTTCACCTGGTTTTAATTAACCTGCACTTGAATGATCTGCACGTGAGTAGGAGTTATTTCTGCTCTCTTTCTTTGAATAGTTGTAGAACTTGAATCTGCTCCACGATCACTCCTTCTTGTTCCTGTAGTTACAGCAGTCGATGGTGTAGGTATAGTTGGAGATACTGTAGTTACTTTCGTAGATATTGTAGTTACTCTTGCCGTAGTTATCGTAGTTATCACCATAGATATTAGCGGTACAACTTACTGCTACCGAAGGTACACCACCACCACTTGGAAATGCATCCCACATTTTCTTCAATGCTTCTAAGGCACTAAGTAATTCTTGGGATCTTTCAATTGAATCTGGTAAGGGCTTCAAGAAGTGCTTGTGCGTAACTTGTAACTTGTAAACCACCTCGTTATTCTTTCCTTTGCACACAACTTCTATCAAATTGTTTTCTTTAATGTTAATGTTTGAGACCATGCCACCATTTCTTATTGCCTCTGGAGAATATTTCACGCTTGACACATTCTCTGCAGTGATCACCAAAAAATACTTTGATTTGTGCTCCATAAAATACCAAGCATGTTCAAGGTATTTGAAAGACACCTTGGAACAAAAACGAGAAGCCATATTTTTCTGAAAAACAATCAAAAATAAAAAATGACAATTACAATGATTTTCAAACTCAAAATATTAAATAAATTTCTAATTAAATATTATTGTAAGTTTTATTTATTTTTAATTTTTAAAATAAATTAAATAAATTTATTTTTTTCATCTTTTTTTAAATTATTTTATTTTAATTAATTAATTTATTTTTATATCCAAAATTTAATTTAATTTTTTTAAAAATTTTTAAGTTTTATTTATTTTAACTTTTTTTATTTTTTTAAAATAAATTAAGTTAATTAATTTTTTTGGTTTTTTTTTTCCTTCTTTAAATTAAATTAAATTAATTTTTTTATCTTTAAAAATAAAATAAAAAATTAAAGCCCTTTGGGGGCTTAGGGTAGGGGAGGGATTAATCCCCAACCTATTGCGTGCGTAATAGGTTGGGGGTTAACCCCCTCCTCTCCTCCCGCCTCCCTCATCCCGCCACTTCCTTCCTCTTTCTTTGCCTCCTCCTGTCTGCCTCTTCCTTCCTCTTTCTTTGCCTCCTCCTCCCATCTGCGCCCTCCCGTTGACCCCCTCCCCTCCCTCCTGCCTCCCCCTCTCATCTGCGCCCTCCCCGCCCTCTTGCCTCCTTGCCTGCCTCCTCTCCCTCCTCCCTCCCGCCTCCCCACCTATCTCCTCTCCTCCTCCCTCTCGCCTCCCCGCCTGCCTCCTCCCTCCCGCCTGCCCTCTCCTCTCCCTCCTCCCTCCCCTCCCGTCCTCCTCACCGCTCCCTGCCTTAAAAAAGAGGGAGAAGAGGGAGGAGAGGGGAAGGGAGCGGAGGGAGGAAGGGAAGGGGCCGACAGGAGGGGAGGCAGGGAAGGGGGAGGGGGCGACGGGAGGGCGGGAGGGAGGGGGGGTTAATGGCCAGGGAAGGGAGAGAGGAGGCAAGGAAGGGAGGGCAGCCCCTCCCCCTTCCTTGCCTCCCCCTCGCATCAGCCCCCTCCCCTCCCTCCCTCCCTCCCACCTGCAACGGGGAGGGGAGGCAGAGGGGGGGGCGGGGAAGGGAGGGGCCGACAGGGAGGGGGAGGGGGAGGGGAAGGGAGGGACGGCGGGGAGGGAGGGGCTGGTGGGGAGGGAAGGCAGGGAAGGGGAGGGAGGGGCCGGCAGGGAGGGGGAGGGAGAGGAGGGGGAGGGAGAGGGAGGGGCATGCGAGGAGGGGAACGGGGAGGAAGAGGAGGGGAACGGAGGGGCCGACGGGGAGGGGGAGGGGGAGGCGGGGAAGGGCAGGGAGAGCAGGGAGGAGAGGGGCAGGGGAAGGGGGAGGAGAGGGGAAGGGAGGGGGAGGGGAGGAGAGGAAGCGGGAGGAGGGAGGGGAGAAGCAGGAGGAGAGGGGAAGAAAGGGGGAGAGAGGAAGCAGGATAAGAAGGGGGAGGAGAGGTGAAGGGAGGGGGAGGGGAGGGCAAGGGACGGGAGGGGAGGGCAAGGGACGGGAGGGAGGAGAGGGGAAGGGAGGGGAGAGACGGCAAGGGACGGGAGGGGAGGGCAAGGGACGGGAGGGAGGAGAGGGGAAGGGAGGGGAGAGAGGAAGCAGGAGGAGAGGGGATGGGAAGCAAGAGGGGAGGGACAAGAGGGAGGGAGGGAGTACCTGGGTGGAGAGGTGGTGGAGCTCCAGCAAAGTTGTGAGAGAGAATGAGGAGAAGTAGAGTTTTATAGGAAATGGGTAGCTTTTAGGTCAAGTTAGCCTTTTTTAGTTTTTAAGGTTTTTTTAGTTCTTTTAGGTTCACTATAAGTAGAACATTCTTCATTCTCTCTTTCATTCAAAGATCATTCTTTTACACTCCACGCTTCTCTCCTCTCATCAACCTGTTGCAGGATTCTCAAAAATTTTCAAAATGTTGCAAGAGGTGAGTTCATTTCTAACCTATTGCATACGCAAGAACTTCTAAGAATCAAGTTTTTGTAAATTTGATTTTTTTTTCAAATCTGATTCTTTTCTCAAAAACTTGTGTGTACGCAACAACTTCAAAAAACCATTTTTGCATTAAATCTTTTTTCCCACAAATTTTCCTCTTTACCTCAAATGCTCACAATCTATTTTCATAAATTTCTCTCCTAGCCTAATTTTTCAAAAAAAAAAATCTATTACAAATTTCTCTTTCAACCTTAAAACCACTCAAACCTCCCTACCTATTGCGTACGCAACAACTTTAAAACAAAATTTAATCATAAATCTCTTCAAAAAACTCCTCAACAAAAAAAAACAATTTATTACAAATTTCTCTCTCAACCTCAAAACCACTCAAACCCTACCTATTGTGTACGCAACAACTTCAAAACAAAATTTAATCATAAATCTCTCCAAAAAACTCCTCAACAAAAAAAAACAATCTATTACAAATTTCTCTCTCAATCTCAAAACCACTCAAACGTCCCTGCCTATTGCGTATGTAATAGACTTAGTACTGTCATTTTGCATTTTTTACATTCTGCACTAGTGTGGATGCTCGTTTAGTAGCTCCACTATCACAGCTCATTGTATCAGGTTTTCCAGAGTCTCATAGATCCATCGAGTCTTCCGAAGACTTTAATAAACTTTCTTTATTTCTTTCTTTCTTTCTCCTCAACCCTTCCCTCTTCTTTCCTCCTTGTTGCCCTCATGGCTCTTTCCCTCAGTCCTTATCCTCAGCCTACGTGTCTCTGAGTGCATTTTGAAAACATGCAGAGAAATTGGGAAGCTATGACATTGTTGCCCTCATGGCTCTTTCCCTCAGTCCTTATCCTCAGCCTACGTGTCTCCGAGTGCATTTTGAAAACATGCAGAGAATTTTGTGGCTCTAAAAAGTAAAATTGTAAATTTTGTGAAATGGAAAAGGAGGGAGCGTCACCCATGTGAAAGACCATCTTGTCCACGTGTCAGGAAAGATGTAGGGCCATGCCCCTATATTCCTCAAGACGTAAGGAGAGCTGTGAAGAATGTAGGTGAAAGCGTTTGGTCCTTCCCAAAGATTTTGATTTTGTGGAGCCATTGAATGGCAAGGAAGCTAGTTCAAGTCAAGCAATGGCAGCAAAGAGGGACAAAGATACAGAGTCGGAGAGTAGTCATTCCTCTATGTCGGCTGTGCATGCAAAGAGGACTCCTTTGCTAGGGGATGTATCACGAGCCACTACTCCACTACCTAGAAATTTTGTATAAAGAGCCAACATCCAAGCTGACTTTCAAAAGCAAGCAATGGTAAGGCAACTAGGGAGCTCACGACATGCAGAGAGAGAGAGAGATGCGAATCCTTCTTCAACCGCAGCATCCCTGACGAACTGATCTGGAAATCTAAAACCTGTCACCCCTTACCCCTCCAATCAAAACCTTTTCTTAATTTAAAAAAACTTATGGGCGTGTCTACAAACCTGGGTCTAAAGGCGCATCTATGTAATAGACAGACGCGCGTATAGATGCACAGGGATATCTTTGATGTCGTTCATAGATGGAGGTGGATTTGTGAGTTCAATCCAGCCTTTGAAACACTCCCAGAGATTGGGACAATTCCATAGGAGGATTTCGGTGGGAATTGACACAGGGCAACTCAAGATGTTAGAGAGTGCGGCTCCTTCAAGTTGACATGGCAGTACATTATGTTGTGGAGTTTGTTGTTGGAACAGAGTCTCGATTACAGTATAAAGACTTTGTGGGGCCAAGTCATGGATTGGATCTTGACTTGTTTCTCAGCCTCAAATTGAACCGGGGGAGGTGGCCAAACTTGAAGCAAGCACCTAGAGCATGGTCTGACAAGATAGGACAGTATCTTGTCACTATTGGCTTTCAGATTTCCAAGGCAGATTTCTCACTCTATGTGAGAAAAACAGAGAAAGGGATTATGCTGCTGGTCATTTATGTTGATGATTTGATCATCACAGGTGATAGTGATGAAGATATCCTTCATGTGAAAATGCTATTGAGGCAGAAGTTTGAGATGAAGGATTTGGGAGAGCTGCGTTATTTCTTGGGCATTGAGGTGATTAGATCACCAAGTGGGATACAGCTCTTGTAGAGGTAGTATGGATTGGACATGCTGTCCAAATATGGGATGATAGGCTGTAAGCCTATTTCAGTTCCTTTGGAGCAGAATGTGAAGCTGAGCACAGATGCAGGTGAGCTTCTGGAAGACCCTACTATGTACAGACGCATAGTAGGAAGTTTGATTTACATGACTATTACCAGGCCAGATTTGAGCTATGCTGTTGGGTTGGTAAGTCAGTTTATGCAGGCTCCAAGGAAACCGCATTTGGATGCGGCTAGACACATACTCAGGTATGTGAAGTCCACATTGCAGTATGGACTATTTTATGAGGCTGGGGTTCAGATACAGTTGCATGGATACACTGATGCTGATTGGGCTGGTAGCATTTCTAATAGACGATCTACCAGTGGATATGTGTTCTCTTTTGGGAGTGCTGCAGTCACTTGGAGCAGCAAGAAACAGCCTACAGTTGCCTTGTCGAGCACAGAGGCTGAGTACAGGGGTGCAGCAATGGCTGCATGTGAGGTAGCTTGGTTGCATAAGCTACTCTATGATATGCATCAGTCTACAGATGTGCCGGTTGTCATTTATTGTGACAACATGAGCAGTATACACTTGGCAAAGAACCCAGTCTTTCATGCCAGAACAAAGCACATTGAGGTGCATTATCACTATGTGTGGGAGAAGGTTTTACTAGGTCTCATTGATCTAGTTTATGTCAGCACAGAGGATCAGGTAGCTGACATCTTCACGAAAGCATTGGGCGCAGAGAAGCTGCGCAAGTTCAGAGACCTGCTTGGTGTGTAGGAATTGGGATTGAGCTCGAGGGGGAGTGTTGAGATATCGAGCTCCACTCGCGATATGCCAGGGTGACTGTTGTGCATTTATGTCACCGACTTGTTAGCTGGAGATGCGGTTGGTACACCGCCCACGAATAATAGCTGGATGACAGCTATCCTTATCTACTATAGTTTGTGGCTCAGTTAGTATGCCACCTTAGTTAGTTGAGTTTGGTTTGAGACCCACATATAGGGTTCTTCTATTTCTTTGTACTGAGTTCTTTTGGCTTTCACAACTAAGAAGAGAAAAACTGATTTCAGCCTCCACCTTTGTGTGTATTCCCCCATTGTGAATGTGAGAAAGCCTCAAGTGAGACTCCTTCCCTCTCTCCCACAATTTTCACACGACTATTCACAAGTCTAATAAGTGTTGCTAAATAGCGATCATTTACATGTCTAATAAAGGTCGCTATATAGCGATGCTCTTTAAATGTTTCTATATAGCGACGTTTTCCTAAAGTCTCTATATAGCGACCCTTAACGAATCCCACTTTGATTATCGACGATTAGCACCCTGCATGCACTAATCGTCGGTCCTTAAGCATCAGAATGGAACCCGTGTGTAGTAGTGCCTATTTACTTAATTAAGTAATTATTTGTGAAAATACACACTATAAAATAGATGCATCCTCATTGTTTTAATGATGCTCTTTTGTAGTACAAAAAGTACAGTGCATTATGCTCATATGGATGACATTTTTGCATGGAATGCATCGATTCAAAGAGTGTCACATATGATTGTGGAGTCATGGCTAACTTCACATAAGATAGCCAAGCAAGTGCTTCGGATACCAATCTTCTCTCCTCGCAGTTGGATTATTGTGGGACCATACACAAAATCTATGAAATTGATTTCATACGATTTAGTATTTTCATTCTTGATGTAAAATGGTTTAGAACTATTTACAACGGTCCCCATGTGACAATGAGGAAAGACGGTAGCAATTTCTTTGCAATAGACTCCACCAAACTTTGGACCAATGAAAGTGATACTTTGTTCTTCCCGAGCATTGTGAGCAGGTGCATACTAATGATTTAATTAATTGAAGCTTTCATTTTTAAAGATCCATTGGTACATGTCCTTAAGCATAACTTCATATATATAATTGATGGCATTTGGCACCCATCTTCAATATAGGTGGTTTTTCATCCGGATCGTTCCGATCCAAGATGGTGGTACGTGATCCAGGTTGCACCATGAATTAAGCAAATTTTTGAAGATAGAGATGTGGATATGGAGATGCCACTACCAATGCCGGATCCAATTAATCTAGATGGATCTAGCGAAGAAGATGAAGATCACAATATGAGCCAAGAGGAAGATGCACATAATGACATTGTATGGGAGGAAGATGGAGATCACGATATTGAGGAAGAAGATGACATTGATCATCAAGAATCACCCGACTTTAATGAAGAATATGATCTAGTCTTAGATGAATGTACGATGCTAGAGTATGATGATGATATAGGAGATCAACTCGGTATAGAGTTGGAGATAGACTTGTTTGGCATGCTAGACTTGGCTCAGGATGTGAAGGCAGCTCTAGATTGATTTTTTTCATCTCAAACTTGGACATGAATATATGAGCTTCAAACTTGATGTACATACTCTTGTACTATTATTCTTTCAAAGGATCAAACATGTATGAAAAGAAATTTTTTAATCATTCGGAAGCTATCTTTAAAGGTTGGTATGGGGAAAAACACTCTCTTTAAAACGTTGCTATAAGAAAGTGTCTTAGAGCCGTTATATAACGACCTTTTACAAGTGTGGCAAATGTCGCTATATAGCGACCTTTACAAAACGTTGCTACATAGCGATAATTTTTTAAACCTGCTTTGCTTAGCGACGATTATCGCCCCACATGCACTAAACATCGGCACTTAACTATCGGAATAAGGCCTATGTGTAGTAGTGGTTGGTTTAATACAATCACACTAAGTCCAAGCCATCCTGCTAGTAAATCAAACAATTAGACTTTTTTCAAAACAATTTCAATTGGGATGGTTTAGGGAAAACAAAGTAAGTCCAAGTCAGCCCGGTGGGAAATCAAACAATTAAAGTTAAATTTTAAAACAATTTCAACTGGGTTAGTTTAGGGAAGATAGAACAGTCCAAGCTAGCCTCGTGGAAATCAAAAAATTAAAGTTTTTCAAAACAATTTCAACTGGGCTAGTTTAGTGGAAACAAGGCAAGTCCAAGCCAACCCGGTGGGAAATCAAACAATTAAAAATTTCCAAAACAATTTCAGTTGGTAAGTCCAATGGGAAATCAAATGGACTAGTTTTATTGACCTGTGTTCTCTATGGAAGCACTACCTATTGTTGCTCTAGAAGGAGTACTTTTGGCTCTGTAAGGAGTCCCCTATCACAAATGCTACAAACTTGTCTTCCATTTTTGTCTTGCCTTTCCCCAGCCCGTAATTTTCTCCTTGTGCCTTGACCAAGATTGTAAGCTTTCCTATTTTAGAGCCGCTATCTGATCCTCTTGCAAGCCATGGCGAGCTACATGATGACATGTCAATGATAAGTAAACCACCAGAATAGAGAGTGACAAAATAGGACAGAGAGTGAAACGAGGAAAGAAAGGAAGACGATGAGTCAACTTACCCACATAAAGGAGGAAAAATGTGCAGGAAAAAAAAGTACAAGGCGACAATTTTTTTTAAAGATTTGGTAGAGCAGGAGGCATTAAAAATTTAAAATTCCAATGGCCGGGCTTTCCCCCATCTGGCAATACACATCAGTAAATTGCAAACGCCGGAGCCCCCCAAGTAAGTAGAATGTTGCCTAAAATGCACTAATTAAAACAAATAGGCTAAAAGGCACACGATCGTGTTTGATGCTATGGGTTATCAAATACAATGACCTTTGGTGTGCTGATGGGCCTCATAGAAAGGAAATGCATGGAAAAAAAACAATGAAAAATTAGAAATGGTGTCGGATTTATTAAAAGACCTTTGCATATACATTCATTGGACATGTTCAAATTCAATCATTCTAGGGTGAATTTTGATATTAATACCACCAAATATCAATGTATTAAGAGAACTGTGAGGTAGTCCCACAAGTCTGGATTCCATTTTTTCAATCTGTTCTACTTTTCAACACATTGAGAGAAACTAATGGAACATGCCCTCAAATCGGTGTGCAAAATTGTAGCACAACATTTCAGGGCCCCTTAAACCATACCAAATGTTCTCAATTAGGTGTGTCCTTTGGTCGAGGAGAAGCTCAAGTAATGTATTTTAGAATGATTACTTGGTTCCATGTATGTCTAGAACAAAATTTTGATGTTTTTCCATAAATTTTTATAACCTATACTGTTTAGCCGGATATGTACCTCACATGCAACAAAGCACATGTAATGATATAATGATCTCATTATAAATTTTAATTATGTGTTTTCTTGGTCTCATATTGAAGTTTGGAATGTGTATTGCTACCTAGTGGACCAAGTTTGTCAAGTTCCATTGGGCAATGCATAAGTTATGGGTCGGGCATAAGTTCCATTGAGCAATGCATAAGTTATGGGTCGAGCAACTTACCTATATACAAAAGAATCCTTGAACCTCACAAAAAATGGCTTCAATCAAGCTTGCATTAACCCTTGAGCATGCATGATATGTATGATTTTTTAGTAGTACACCCCTAGAGACAAAATATAGAAAGATATTAATTTTGTTTAAGATATTAGTAATAAATTGACACATCTGGGCATCACTGCATGTACGAAGGGTTATGTGAAGGTGTGAAATGAAAACTATTATCTTCATGCTAAGTTGGTAGGTTTTTGCCGATGACAAGAAATTGTGGTATCATGAATTATGATACACTGCTGCTGGTCAATCTGCTAGTGAATTATGATACATGGATAATCTATGTCGCACTAATTACATCAAGCTTGCTACTTACAGATTCCACCATCACTCATTTTACATGGCACATCAATTGCATGTAAGTCTGTGGATCCAACCCGACAAATGCATGAAATTTTGTCAATAAGGTTGTGTAAGTTTCTAAAATCAATGGTCAGTAGACATTGGTAATTTATAGCTCATGTTTTCTTTATCAAGGATCAAGTAACCTTCATTTTCACTTATTTGTGAGCATGATTTGTAGTAGAATGTACATCTTTTGAAAGAGCAATTAACTAGCATGGTCTTATCAATGAGGTTTAAAATGTATTGGTGGCTTGTTGATATGTTACTAAAGATAGTTATATAGTGTCTTTGAAGAATTTTGAATATTGATTGTAAGTTTCTGCATTTAATCGCTATATTGCACTTATGCACTGGTGTACATGCATTCAAAAATGCTATATTTGGCGACTAGTTGGAATGGTAGGATGACTACCTAGCACTTCACTAGATGGCATCCAACTTGTGGATAGATCTAAGCTACCAGCCTTACATGTTGTGTTTGGTGACTGGTTGGAATGGCAGGCTAACTGCATATAACACTTCACTAGATGGCATCCAACTTCCGGATGGGAAGATCCAAGCAACATTGGAGGTGTCTAATACAATGCATGTGTGTGACTTCATCAACCAACCATCTAATTAGAGGTTGCTTGGATAGACCAGACCACGGAGATCACAAACGAGAGATGTATTTTAGATCTTCAAGCCCCAACATCACAGTCGACCAATCGAGGACCAATCCAAGGCCTTCACTTTTGCATCTTTTGATGGAAGTGTGTTTGTGGGTGATATAATACAACATCACCACCTAAGAGTTCCATCTTGGTAATGCTCACATGTTTCCAAGTAGATGAGTAGGATTTTATACAATCATTGGGACCATCAACATGCATTATTGAAGTGTGTCATATTTTGTAGTTCACATTGGTTACGAAAGCGAACATTGGAAACACTTACTTATGATTTCAAAATTCTTGAATTTGGAGGTGGATTGAGAGAACCCAAAATTTGAACTATTTTAAAGTTCTAGCATGAATTGGGAGCTTGTCCTCCCCATTTTTGCATCTTGCATTTTTATTTAAACACTATGGTCGTATCACACTACTAAAATCAAATTAATTGGTTGGCCAACATATTGAATTTTCATTTGATGAAGTGTTGAAATTAGAATCAGTTAATGATTTATAGAGTAATTAAATGGGACACAACAATTGAACCTCTTTCAAAGACTTTAGAAATACTAATAAAGACTATAGAGGAAATCTTTCATCAACTCACTTGCAACTATCCTAAGAACCAAGGACATTGGGAAATATCAGTGAGTAAAAAAGAAAGGGTAACTTGAGGTAGAAAGGGATGAATAATATAAGAAAAAACAAGACAACATTGCTACGTAATGATATGAATATTGAAATTTCTCCCCAACATATTACTTTTAGAATATCCTCCATTCAAGATTATGATAGCCCATTTATGTAGTGTGGAGTAACCAGTTGTGGAATCAAGGGTAATAAATTTGTCTCTACGGTTGTTGAAATAACCCTTATCTAACCACTTTTTTCAATGCTCATGAGGTAGCAAAGGATAAATAACATAAGGAAAAACAAGAGAACATTGCTACCTATGGATATGAATATTCAACTTGTTCTGCAACATATTACTTTAACAATATCCTCCATTCAAGATTATGATAGCCCCTTTGTGTAGTGTGGAGTAACCAGTTGTGGAATCAAAGGTAATGAGTTTGTCTCTAAGGTTCACAACACAAAGCAACTATAGACATGCTTGATAGATGTGCAAAATAGCAGGCGCATCTATAGGCACTACTAGAATAGAAAAAATATGGGCACGTCTAATAGTGCATCAATTAGCACATCTGCATCGTGACTTAGACGTGGATTTGGATGCAAAATAGAGAATGCAGAAAGTGAAATTTTGGTGTAGGCTGATAAATGTACATCATTGCTTTCCTAATGTTGCCCATGATTACCAAAGCACATAATTTTAACAAAAATATCAATGCTTTTTGGCAAACTCACATATACAAAAATAAAGTGAGATGAGGAGAATGAGACAATATGTAAAATAGTTTTGCCAATATCAATGATGGCCAATCTCATCCTCAATGAGATCAACCTTGCCAAACTATCTACTTCAAAATCCAAACTAGTGTTGAGATCTACAAATACATTCAACCCACTACTACTTGTGCTACTCATGTGCTCATTGAAATCAGCATCACCAATGGTAGGCTCGTCCTCACGGGTAATGGCCTCAATATCTGTATCTCCTATCTCATGATCATCCTCCTCTCTCGTATCTTGGTCATCATCACCTCCATGGACATGATCATCCTCCATACGCTCCATATTAGTAAATGTACTATACATCACTTTGGAACGTGCTGTAATAGGTATGACATGCCACCACCTATTATTATCCCCACCATTGGTTGATAGACAACCTAATTCAAAAAAAAATACAATCATGTTATTTTCCTTGCATCAAAGGTATCAAATATTTAAAAGTAAGTATTTTTATATGTGTGTACAATACCTATTCACATTGTTGCGGTAGTACTAGTGTGTCCTTACTTTGCCAAAACTTTGTGGAGTCAATAGTTACAAAGCCACTTGGATGGCGTTTGATTGTTGCATTAGGGCCTCTTTCCACCACATCCTTAAACCACTTTACATCCAAAACATACACAAAGAAGCGTCGAAAGTCAAGCTTAATAACATCTTGGATTATGCCACAATAATCATCCATGGCTCCATTGGTTCCCTCAAAGCTTGCAATGATGCCGCAATCTTGTGTGTTTCTCTTATCATCATCAATCTGTTGTGTTAAAAAATGCTTGCCCTCACACCATATAGCATTGAACATAGTACACTACACCAAGACAAAATCAATTAAATAAGCAATCCAAATTGTTGAAAGCTCCTAACCTATGCATAACATTCTACATACCGACCTTGCTCATGCATCCCCTAGCATACTCCCATTCTTCCATTGTGATATGTATCCCCTCGTCTCTCTCTGCTCTCTCCATTTCATCAAGTAGCCAATCCACATGAATATCCTTTGGAAGTGCTCTTAGATGCTGAGGGTATGGCACACGAGATCCGTGGTGTGTATGAAAGAGGGCCCTTTCTCCTTGTCTTCTTGCCTTTGCATCCTCATATCTTGTCACCCATCTTTTCATCACATCACTATTAAGCATGCAATAGAGGTTGATATTATTAAGCAACTTCGTGTCTATTACTTTGCTATGTCCTTTCCCTTGAGGCACAATAAAGGTCATCCTTAGGTCTTCATCATCTCTCCATAGTTGTGGGAGAGAACTATCCACATCAACAAGACTGATGATGACCACGTCTTTGGAATGATCTACCTCTACCTTGCATCTACCTCTACTTTTGTTTGAAGTTGTGAATGCCTGATCATTAGAATGACCTTTGTGTGCATGAATGGTCTGAGTCCTGAGTTCTTCATCACCAAGTAGAATCGACTGAAGTTCTTCAAGTGTTGAAAGTTGCTGTTGAATGGCAATACTTTGGACTAGATTCTTGTATCCCTCTCCTAGTCCATTCAAGATGACTTGAACCATTTATGCTAGATTCATAGTCTCTCCTGTTGTTGCAAGTTATTGTTGTAGGACTCTTTGATTCTGAGTACATAAGGATGACTGGTCTTGCTATTGTTGTGGAAAGTCTGGTTGATTTGGTTTCTTAGTGTGAGAATCCTGGAAGTGTTCTTGGACTTGTAAGCTGCGAACATATCCCATGCTTCTTTTGATGTCTTGACTGTGTTGAGCTGTCCTAGCATGACATCTTGCACATTCTACTTGATCAGATGATATACATACTTATCTTTCTTATCCCATTCTACTTGAGCTCGGGAAATGGCAGGGGAGAATGGCACCAGTGCCATTCTCCATTACCAACCAACCCTTGGCCATGCTACCTTCGGGTCTTGCATTTTGTCTCACGAAACCCTCCAAGGTCTTCATGAAGCGCTCGAGGAAGAACAACCATCATGCATGTACAATACCGCATATAGCAATCTCATCCACCAAATGCACTATGAGATGTAGTTGGCTTGTGAGAATAGAACATGGAAATGTCTCCTCCACTAAACAAACCACCTCCAGTGACATAACTCGAGTAGTCTCAAGCATGGTGGGATCTATTTCCTTTGAGCTCACATACCTAGAAAGGAAAATGTATGTCATATTAGCAATATGAACACCTTGCATGGAGCATTGATACGATTCACATTTTGTATCCTATAAAGTACCTCACAAGCTTGCCCATCTTGTAAATACAATCCTTCATGTCTTTCGATGCACTATGAAAAAAGCTAGTTGGTAGTATAAACTAAACACACGAGGAATGGTTGATTAGGTGCTTCTAATTCACTCACAAATTTGGAAGGAAAAAGATATTATGCACATAAAATACTTACTTTTAGCATCTTGTGCCAATCATTAGATTTCAAGCCATATAATTGCTCTACACCTGTTTTCTTACTCTTGTGAAGGCCCCCTTCAAACACCTCATGCATCCAGTGGGAGTACGAATTATAGTGATAGCTCGCTTCAGCGCCACCATCTCTAAATTTGATACCCTCCACGGTGCACAAGGTACAAAGACACGCTTATTTGACCTCTCTTGTGGCCAAGCTTCACGCATCCTCCTTGTGGTGCGTAGATCCTCCCTTATGCTTGCAGAATCTCGTGTCCCATTCAAATGTTCCCAAATGGTTGACACCACATTCTTGAAGATATGCATGGAATCAAGTAGGTGAGTGATCTTGAGGTGGGACCAATATGGTAAACGATAAAAGATGGAGTATCTAAATAAAAGCTGGTGTTAGCGAGCAATCTTTATTTCCATTCAATATAGCACAAAATAGTTACAAACCCTTACCGGCTCATGCTAAGTGGTGGAGGAGTCATGGATCCGTCCCAAATTCTCATCCAATCTGCTGCAGCAGTGAGTGACTGTGGGGGGACTTCATTCCAAGGGGCGACATATCTAGGATGATCAGGTGGGAAAAATTGATAGTGATTCTCATAGATGACCTTATTCAATGCGTATGTCTGTGAGGCAACTAACGAAGGACCACAAACAGGACATGCATGGTAACCTGATGTAGTGAGACCTAAACAATAGACGCAATTAAGAGTTCAAGGTGGGTTTAGGGTGCCACATCGCTTGCCTACTCATAATTAAAAGTGCAATGCTTACCTGAACACTCGCCATAGCCTAGGAAGTCATGCAATATCGTCCACATCAAGACTGCTTTGCATTTGAAGTCTCGTGACGAGGGAGGCCTGCTCACATCATGCACCTCGATACATCTCGAAAGTATCTCTAGTTCATCAATCAAAGGCTCCAAATAAACATCAGAATTTTTGACTTTATGTTTGCCTGGAATTAGAAGGGATAACAAAACATGTTTTTCCTTAATCGCCATAGAGGGTGGAAGATTAAAATTCACCAATATCACTGGCCATACACTGTAAGAGCTACTTTTGAGACCAAATGGGTTCACACCGTGCATACCCAATCCATGTCTCAAGCTCCTAGGTTCTTCCTTGAAGCTTGGCCATGTGTCTTCAATATGCTTCCACGTAGGACTGCTGTCTGCGGGAGTTCTCCACTTGCCATCGGTTGATCGATGGGAGGAATTCCATGACATGAGCTCTACAATGGATTTGTACTTAAACGTATGTTGGATGCGAGGGATTATGGGAAAATGTCGTAGAACCGTATGAGGCACATCCAAACTTTTGAGATCTGCTCTATATCACAACAACACAAAGCAACTATAGACGCGCTTGATAGACACGCAAAATAGCAGGCGCGTCTATAGGCGTTGCTTGAATAGAGAAATTATTGGCGCGTCTAATAGCGTGTCTAACATCTTGTCTATTTGTGCATGTATTGACATGTCTATTAGCGCGTCTACATTGAGAAAATACGGGCCCGTCTAACACTGCGTCTGTCAGCGCATCTATTTGCGCGTGTATTAGCGCATCTATTAGCGCGTCTACACTGAGAATTAGATGCGTATTTAGACGCAAAACAGAGAATACAGAAAGTGAGATTTTGGTGTACATCACTGCTTTCCAAACATTGCCCATGATTACCAAAGCACATAATTTTAACAAAAACATTAATGCTTTTTTGCAAGCCCACATATATAAGAATTGAGGTGAGGAGAATGAGACAATATGTAAAATAGTTTTGCCAATATCAATGATGGGCTACGGTTCAATCTCATCCTCAATGAGATCAACCCTTGCCAAACTATTGACTTCAAAATCCAAACAAGTGTTTAGATCTACAAATACATTCAACCCACTACTACTTATGCTACTCATGTGCTCATCGAAATCAGCATCACCAATGGCAGGCTCGTCCTCACGGGTAATGGCGTTTAATGATGCGTCTGTTTGTTTTTTAAAATTTATACCAGAGCATCTATTTACGCGTCTATATGCGAGTTTGTAGGCACGTCTGTCTGCTATATAGATGCATCATTAGACACAGGTCTCTAGATGCGCAAATAGACGTGCAAATAGACATGCCCGTAAGTTTTTTTAAATTCATTAAACGCGTCTGTGTGCGCATCTATAGGTGCTTTGTCTTGTTGTGTATCTTGCCTCTCCACAAGTAGGACACTCTCTTGCATCCTTATGTGGTCCACGAAATAGAACACAATCGTTGACGCATGCATGGATGCACTTGTAATCTAATCTTCCAAGAGAGGTCACATGTTGCCTTGCCATATCTCTTGAGGTCGGTAATTTATTCTCCCTTGGAAGCATTTTACACAATAGCTTGCACGTGAAGACCATATATGAGAAAAAACATTCGAGTAATTGACCCACTAGCATAATTCACCGTGTTTGCAAAATAGACTTTAAAGCTTACTTGAGTAATGCATTCAAACTTGCATTGCAATCCATAGATGGTTTGCAAGTTTAGTAACTCAAGGGAGGCATGTAGAATAGAGAATGTGCACTCCTCAAATAGTGGAGTCAATGCTGCGGTAAAAAGATCATTCTGCTCTATGCTATCATCCCTACCTGAGGATTGATGGACATATAAATCCCACATCATATCATCAAACACGTCCTCCTTCACAGCCTCATGAGGTAATTGTAGAGGGCTACTATCACCATCACTCCATGCATCCATAACGGTCCGTCCTGAAGATCCCACCTCATATCGCCGACGCTTCGCCTCCTCACGATGAGCATAGGGCAACATATGCGGGTGTGGCCTGCATCCTGTATCAAATTAAAACAGGATCATAACTCAAACACATGAACACCCATATGTATCTTAATCAACCTTAACTCTTTAACACTTACCATGTTTACGGTTGCATCCCATTCTCCATACTTTGAGACGTGATTGAGTGTAATTCTACGTGCATGATACATGTTTCCTCGACATCGATCACACATACATTTGATTTTTTGGTCCAACCACATTTCACGATGTTGGATACGAAGGGATTCATCCTCACTGGAGCAACTTGTTGAAGATGAAGACATCCTACATATAAACAACCCAAAAAATTTATTCTTGGATGAGTTGTAGATGTCAAAACTCTAAGGAGTGTCTAAAAGTGCGTCTAACAATGCATCTGTACTATGGAGCACGTCTATAGGCGTGTCTAAAATGTACTTTAGATGCGCTATTAGACGTGCTTTTAGACACGCAAATAGATGCGCAGATAAATGCTCTTTTAGACACGCAGATCGTGAGCTGATTTTTTAGCCTACTTTTAGTGTGCTTGCTTTTGTTCAATACTTTTAATGTCGTGCGGCTTGCTTTCTTATTAGTAGACACAGCTTCGAGCATCCACACTTATCTCCAAGCACCCACACTCATATCGAGGCTTACACAATCATCCCCAAGCACACAAGAGAAGAGGGTGAACAAGGAGAAGAAGAAAGAGAAGCAGAGGGTGAACAAGGAAGAGAAGAAAGAGAAGCAACTTTGAAGAAGGACAAGAATCTTCCATACCTTTATCCAAGGTAAGTCTCTTGACGGCTGATCTTCTTTGCAAGTTTCTCTCTTTGGATTCATCCTTTGTCGTATACAGGTCAAACATATGTTTTTTGTACTAGTGTGATCGAGCGCATGTTCTTTTCAACTTCTTAGAAAAAGGCGTCTGTCAGAGCGCATCTATAGACGCGTCTGTTTGGGAAAACAGACAGCCGCGCTCCGCCGATAGTCTTTGTTGTGTTTTCCTTCTCTTTCCCCTTTCTTTTCCTTCTCTTTTCCTTCCCCTTCCCCTTCCACTTCCACTTCCAAGAAAAGGATTGCATATTAAATGATGGAAATAAGTGATTGCATGAATGAAGAAAGGGATTGCATGAATGATCGAAAGGGAATACATGATTGAAGAAAGGTATTGCATGAATGATGGAAATTAGGGAAAGCATGATTGAAGAAAGGGATTGCATTCGTGAGAAAATAAGGGATTGCGTTCTTTTTTTCTCTCCTTTCTCCTCTCTTTCCTTCTCTCTTTCTCTCTTATCTTCTTTTTTTTTTCTCCTCTCTTTTCCTCTCTTTTCCTCTCTTATCTCCTCTCTTTTCCTCTCTTTTCCTCTCTTTTCTCCTCTCTTTCCTTCTCTCTATTTTCCTCTCTTTTATCCCCTCTTTCCTTCACCTTGTCTCTCTTTTTCCTTCGCTCTTTTATCCTCTCTTTCCTTCTCTTTGTAACTACATAGCATACACAATATACACAGCATTCTGTTCAACCACACAAATTCTGCTTTTATCTTAAAAAAAGATTCTGTAGAGCGTCTATAAGCGCATCTATAAATGCGTTTATATACACGTCTCTAAAATTTCTAACAGAGCGTCTATTTGCATGTCTATAGAGGCGTCTATATATGCGTCTGTCTATTTTTTTTTAATTTCTAGCAAGGCATCTATTTACACGTATATAGGCGTGTATGTATGTTATATAGACACAGGTCTGTAGACGTGCAAATAGACACGCCCGTAGGTTTTTTTTATAGTTAAGGAAGCATGTCTGTGTGCACGTCTGTAGGTGCTTTGTCTTGTTGTGGTTGTTGAAATAACTTGTATGGTACCTTATGGTAGATTGGAATAAAATCTCTCATTACATCTCACCACCTTTTTCAATGCTCTTGAAGTAGGAAAGAATCAATAACATTTTACTTTCAAAATATCCTCCATTTAAGATTATGATAGCCCCTTTGTGTAGTATGGAGTAACTAGATGTGGAATCACACATAAAACAATTGTCTCTAAGGTCGTTGAAATAAACCTTAGGTAGATTGGAATGTTAATCTCTCAGTACATCTAGCCACCATTTCAATGCCCTTGCGAAGCACAAGTTCCCAACTAGTAAATCAAATGCTGAACCTTTTATTTCATTCAACAGCCTTCAGACTAGGTTTAGTGTAGTTTTTCTTGTGTGGGATTGGCTTGCTTTTCTAGGAGGAAAAAAAAAAGGAAGTATATGCATGAAATGTTCATCATCTAACATGCATGATATTACCCCCTTTTGAATTCATAGCCAATGTTAAATGCTAGGCACAAATAAGGCCATCGTGTTCTTATAAAATTTAAGGTGCGTTGAAACATAATGTCAATGAGAAACATGATTGTATGGGCACTTACATCAGTTATCAATTTGGCAGACCTATTGTAAGAAGAGAGAAAAACACATACTATGCTATTGTTACAAGTTAAAAAGAGTTTCTTGAGATTGTGCTATCACGAGATTGAATCCAGGAACTAGTTGCGATAGTGGAGAATTGCCTCCTCCTCTTGTTTTTAGCTATTGAGTAAGCTATCCTCTTATTGCATAGAAACTAGTATAACATGCTATTTATTTAGATGCATTAAAATTCAGGTGGAATAAAACTTTTTAGTGGTAAAAAAGAAAGAGAGTTTGAATGATCATGGCCAACTCCTAGTGGTTAAACGGAGAGAGAGAGAGAGATTCCTTTGAAAAAAGTTCTTTTACTAGGTGTAATCAAGTGAATTATAAAATAAGTTTTAAAAGAAATTCAAAGACCATGCTATAGCTTGCCAAAAGGTGTTGCATGCAAGGGGAAGGGGGGTAGTAGTAATCTATCTATATATATACTATGTATAATTGGCATTACACTCTATCTAAACACATCTCATGTTGATAAATTAGCTCCTAGAAAAGATGTTTGATAAAATAGATCTATGAGGTAAAGGAAGAAGTGATGCAAACTAAACGAATTGCACGATCATCCATAACTTTGTATTCATGAAAAAACATGTATACATGGAAACATGGATATGTACAATTGCACGTACTGTGCTGTAGAGAAACGTGCAGGTGTGTTACTAGTAAGAACAGAAGGACGGGTTGTGGAGGAGGGCACACATGGAGGGGGAAGGGAGGGCCAAGGTAACCTCAACGCTATGGGGTGAGGCGCGACCAGGGAACAAAACCATGTTCATGCCAGGATCTCCTCTCACCCAAGAATACCTAACACACAAAGGTGTCCCCCATCCAAACTCAACTTCATACACTTTAAACTTGGGCGAGCTAGCCACTCCTAATAGGACCATGCCCTCTTCAACCCCCTTCACTAACACATGTGGCTCTTCCTCCTCAACCTCCCCCCATGCCCTCCTAAAATACTTGTCGTCCATTTCCCTCACACCTTCCTTTACTCTTCTTGCTGTCTTACCCAACCCCTCCCTCCCTATTACCCCTGCCTTCCCCTTTACTAGTTTTCTCCCCACTACGTTCCCAAAATACCCCTCCCCTAGAGATGGCATCAGCCTGCTCCTAAAATCGGCTGCCACAAATATCCCTGTCTCTGTGTCCTCGCTGATATCTGCCCTCGCTAACGTAACATGCTTCCATACATGCGCGCACAGTACCTCGTATGTGCTGAAGTATATTGTTTCTTCCCTTGTGGACGAGTCGTCGTCCTCTGCATGAGCTCTCTTTCTGAGCCTTTCGATGGCTTCTGCTCGGAAGTGAAACGCCCTCAACGCCATGTCGTCGGATACCTCTCCTAGATCGAAGCGTCCGCCTTTGGTGATCGATCGGATCATTCCCTTCTTCTTGCTGCAGACAGAAGAGAGTATCATCCTCTCGGGTCTCAGCTCGGTTCGCCGGTGGAGAGGACGCATGGAGATAGGCAGGCCCTGTGCACATTCTCCCCACGCCTTCATGAAATGCCAGAACGAGTGGCCGTCGGCGATTACATGAGTGTGTGCCACTCCCACAGCAATACCCGTGTCCTCTGGAAACCTTGTAACCTGCAAATCCAACACGATATCTTATCAAGCTTTGACTACGTTACTTCGCTGTTCGTTCTAAGTATAAAGACTTCCGTGAACGACTTCAAAAGCCATGCATCTCTGTTTTAACCATACGACTTCCATTAAAAGCGTGATCGAACGACTTCGAAAGCCTGCATACCTGCACCGAAAGAAGAGGAGAATCAGGGTGATCCCACCGTAACGCTTCTGGCATGGGAGTCAGCTTCCGGAAGAAAGGTTTGTACTGAAAGCCATCCTCCTCCAACGAAGAGAAGGGCACATCCAGCGAAGCCTCGAGGAACTCCACACCGGCATCGTCGCAATCTAGCGCCAGTCTACCATCCTCTTGCTCAAAAAGGTGGCCAGCCCAAGGGTAGAAATCCACCAGAGCAAGGGAAAGGCTGGACTGGAGCAGGGTGACAGCCTCAGCGTATGGGTCTGGATTACTACTCGTAGAAGGGTCGAGCTTGTAGAAGAGGACGCGTTTGTTGTAAGGGAACCAACGCCAGAAGATATCGACTGCAGCAAGGAACATGGTGTGGCGAGGCGTGGGGGACAAAGGGGTGATAATTCGCGAGGAAGAGACGACGAGCCGAGGTGATGCTATTGCCATAGCGTCTTTCTGGCTATACCTTCTTTACTGTAGCTACGAGATAATACGGGATTGATCGAGTTGACGTCTTGCATGAAAGTGATCCCTCTTTTAAACTTGTCGGAGTAGCATCATTGCCAAGCTGCAACGTTGAATGAGCGTTGAATGGATCAACGCAAACATGAACGAAAGGGTCGACTGAATATCCGTTCAATGTTGTGAACTCGCCTGACCGCAAATAATGCTTTCTGACCTCTACAATTTTGGGGCTCAGGATAGATCGACGCGGGGTGGCCTTGTCGTGTTTGACATGGACCCCGCGTGAAACAAGCTCCGTAAAAGCTGCTTGCAAGCTCCATCACGCAAGGTACAACGGTTTCCTAATTTGTACAATTTGACGTATTCCGCAGCCAATATGTAATCACTTGCTCCAAGAAAGCTTTCTAATTTGTACAAATTGAGAGTACACGCGACGCAGCAATGCAAGCTGTTATTTCCGCACTTAGAAGCTGTTATTGCGCAGCTAAGTGCGGAATCACTTGGTCATTGGAGATCCTGTGACTAGAGAACGGCATGGAGGTGACTGTCCTAAACTGTGGACGCGTTGAATCCTTCAGGCATTTCTAGTTGCTATTCCCAGCATAGAACCATTCATTATATCCGATCATTCGTGCACTGCCTTCAGTGTTCATTCTGCGTGACAGGTTACAACCACGGCAGACGCATACAGGCCATCATCGACCATTCTCGGATCTATGGGTCGCCCACTTGTCGCGTGCCTCTTCTTGTTTACCTTCTGTAACTTCTTCATCAACCTGGCCCTCGCGGATTCTTTACCATTGAACTCTACTAGTTCTTCCGGCCATGTCTGGCCGGTATGGCATTAATTCATACTCCTCGTCGTATTCGTTGTCTCTCATGGCTTCATTCATCACTTCTACTATGCCCACGTCTTTTCCCATGTACGTGTGTTTGCTCTACAGGAGCTTCGCTTCAATTGGAGGTCCACCTTGGCGTTTGTCACAGTCTTCCTTGGGGCAGCGTTGGGCACTGCTGGTGGGCTGGGTGGCGGTTCAATTTTCGTTCCAACAGCTAATCTAATCTTAGGATTCGATCCGAAATCGTCTACAGCTTTGTCAAACTGTGAGAACATGTGACTTGAGTGAATAGTTGGCTTTGTACCTATGCTTTTGGCTTCAGTGCTTCACACCATAATTACAAGGTTATGGTCTTCCTTGCAGGTATGATTACTGGTCAGTCTATATCTTCTGTGGGATACAGTCTAAGGTTGAAACATCCACTTGAAGAGGCGCCCCTCATAGACTATGACATTGCCCTTCTTCTTCAGCCAATGTTGCTCCTAGGAATTAGCATAGGTGTAACTTTCAGCTTAATGTTTCCCAGCTGGACGATAACTCTTCTGCTTTTTGTTATTCTTATAGGTATGCAAATTGCAATTTGCAATCCGTCTTCTTTACGAAAAGTAGACTATCAAGACTCTTTTACACTTTGACAATTGCAACCAATTCAATGCATTGCAGCCACAGGCTTAAGGATGGCTCAAAAAGCTGTCGTTTTTTGGAAGCTGGAGACGATCCAAAATAGGGTAAGTAGTCAACGCAAAATCTAGAGCATGCAACAAGTTGGTGGATTCGCCATGGCATTGATCTATGGTTTTGCTGTATGGCACGCAGTTGTATGAAGAGCAAAAAATTAGCAAACATGAATTAGGAGGTGCGCTTTTCACAGAGTCTCAGAACTTTTGTTTCGTTGTATTCTTTAGAAGTAAAAAAGTGGGTAGTATTGGAGTGTGTGCTTGACGACTGCATTGTCATCTTAATAAGCTGGTTGTCTCTAGACAATGAAGACGGGAGTGGTTTTGGCAAGACCGTCGATGGGGGCAACAACATAGCAGAACACAGACCCTCCGTTGGTGATGAGGAGAACCGTCGTAACAAGAAAGATTCACCACTGGTTTCTTTCGTACTTAAAGCCTTGGATTGTTTATGGGTTGCGTCCAAGAAAAGCAGCGGCAATAATTACATAGAAAGAAGATAATTTCATATCCCATTTGTGCGGATGCATTTCGATCTGTGTGGATAGCCGGATCTTTGCCTGTGCGAAAAGCCGATGATTTCATAAAGTCGAATGCTACAATGTCTTAATTTCCAGGAAAGTCTGAGGAGGAACATTGTATGGAAGAACTTAGCCATCTTATGCCTCGTGTGGGCTATATTCGTGATCTTACAAGTTTTTCAGGTAAGATTTTCTTTTTGGAATCATGTTGGAGCATAAGAAGCACATTGGAAGAGATTGCAGGTTTTGTTCATGATTAGGGCAGAGTAAATAGCTTTCGTAGCAACGAATTGAAAAGCACAATGACATCAACAAATCCTTGACTTGGCAGAACCGCTCCCGAAATTGTAGTACACGATATTGGCTGATCATCAGTCTTCAGGTATTACGTGCTACTTAGTACTGCTAAGTAGCACTAGTTGATTTTGCATGTCATTGTTAAAATCTTCCCTTTGACTTACAGTTCATTTGTTCAGGTTCCAGTGGCAGTGTTGGCGTTCCTTCCAGCGGCCATCAAATTGTACAAGAGTAGCAAGAAAGTTGGCGACGCACTCTCAGGTTTGGGCTCCGAATCTGTCGCAACACCTGTTGGGTTTGGAGCATTCAGGCTTGGAGTAAGCGCCGCAGCTGGCTTGGTTGCCGGCATTATAGGGGGTTTGCTTGGGCTGGGTGGAGGTTTCGCATTGGGGCCTCTCCTACTTGAATTTGGAGTGCATCCACAGGTAACCACTATTCCGATTGCGACTCTATATTGATTTGGTAATTAGAATAGGACATGCTGCTATGCTGCTCTGGTATTTAAGCGATAAGCCTGCAGGTTTTCAGCGTAACGGCGATCTTTATCATGCTTTTTTCTTCCGCCTTGTCGGTCGTGGAATACGATCTTCTCCACATGTTTCCTATTCCATACGGTAAGACCTTGCTTTAATTCAATGAGTTAATGTAATGCTCTCTCTGTCTTTTGAGTTTTATAGCAATGTGAGTTGATCCTTTGTGTACACGCACGCCCTTGATCTTCGCGTTCAACAAAACGGTTTACACCCATCATGAGCTTCACCTTGATCAAGGAATTCCAGTGTTAGTTTGAGAGCACTAGTATCACAGGGTTTCACTATTAGACGTTTGTGAGCACTAGTATTACAGAGCAATTACTATGGCGGTAGTGGGAAGGAGTATCTCTTTCACCAATTTCTTACACGTCAAGAGCCAAGGAAGTCCAGCAACAAAGGCCCAGGTTAATCTCTACGTCGCCATAAGCAAAGAGAATTTTCTCATGAAGGATTTGTTTTTGTTTTTTCAAGGTTCCATGAAGAGCTAGATTCTTGCTTGCTTTCGTGAACAAGAACACAATAATTAGGAGAAATACACCAAGCTCTTATCATTCCTAGTGTAGTACTCTTACCGGATAATCAAAGTTAATATAAAATGTAGGTTTTTTGTATAGCAACTCTTCATATAAGCATGCACACATACATGTGCACGTATATTTTAGAGTTTCTTCTGTCTTGCATACTGCTATATGTGCTATATATTTTGTCTTGCATACTACTATATGTGCTATATATTTTGCACACTGCTATATGTGCTATATGTTCTACTTTGATTCATTTAACTCCCAAGTTATGTTGGACATTGAAATAACTAGGTTTCCATGCAGCATTATATCTTTTTGGAGTGAGCTTTCTTGGAGGAATCTCCGGTCAAAGTGTGGTTCGATGGCTAGTTAACCGATTGAGGAGGAACTCCATCATCATCCTTATTTTTACTTTATTAACACTAATAAGTGCGGTTCTCTTAGGTGAGTCAAACAACATGGTTTCAAGTTGATTCTACTTATTTTGTCAAGGCTATCTGTTAACTTTATTCATGTTGTAGGTGCTGTGGGACTTCAAGAGAATCTTCATAAATTGAAAGCAAGAGAATATATGGGGTTTTCTAGGCTATGCTAGTTCAAATCATCAGAGTATTGGATATGCGTGTTGCACTTCCATGTATAATTTAGAACATAGGTTTTAAACCAATTAAGTTCTTGCAACTTTGCAAGATAGATGTTTGTAACTTCAGTGTCATTTGGAATTCATTTCTCATTACCGAAGTCCATGTGCTAAATCCATAATGCTTCCCGCGAGGTTCACCCAGGAATAGGTAAGTATACAACGTGGGTTCAAATGGAGGGCTTTTTTAATTCAAAAAATTTAGTTAAATTCACAGACACGTTTTTACATATAGGGTTTTTAAATTGGAATTTGGAAAAATCTGTAAATTTGTATAGAAAAGAAAAAGGGTTATTTTTATCCAAGCAAAATTCATTGTTAAGGGGTTTTTTAAATACCTCTTGAATGCACGTCAAATCTAGGGTTTCTTAATAGTGCACCCCTCCGGTAATGCTTACGAGTAACTTCTTATACGATGGGTTAGAGACCTGCTACGCTGGGTCTCAAGGTAGAATCTTAAAATGTCGTTAATTATAGAGGAGAAATTTATTTATAAATCAACACACTATTCAAAATTTTTGGACTTTCTCTCTTGGTTTGGAATTTTTTTTGGAGCATATCCTCTCCACTCAACTTCACTTAGTGAGCTAAAAAATTGGGTTTTTTAGAGCACTAAATGGGTCACTTATATACAAATATGGCCTTATTAAGCTAAAAAGTCAAGTGGTGATCTCTAATTTTAAAAAAAATGGCTCAGTGAAGCTATAATTCCCAAACTCGTGTATGGTGCCCCCATCCAATAACTATAATAATAATAATAGTAGTCTCCTAACTCTAGTTCAATTTTAACACTATGAAGTGAAAATATGACACCATATGAAAAGAGTTTGTTGAATTCAACATATAAGTGGTGTATAGATACACCATTTTTTTGAAAAAAAAGAGTTTGTTGAATTCAATATATAAGTGGTGTATAGATACACCCTTTTTTTGAAAAACAAACCATACAATAAATTATCTTATTGGTGGTGTATAGATACACCATTTGTATGGAAAAAAGCATACAAAACATTATCTTATGCATCTGAATCTCGTTCAGAGTCATCAGATTCATGTAATGTATTTGCGCTTGATGGGTCGAGTCTTGCCAAATGATGTTTAATATGGACATGACTTGGATCACGGATTGTGATACATTTTTCAACATTGTATCCATGCTTCTTTTTAAAACTTCGTGTCCTCAATTTCCAGCAATGAATAATGCTACTGACTTCCACCTCTGTTAATCCCTCATTATTTGGAACCCATTCACGTTTCTTTTGCAAGCATTCCTCATAGAGTTGTTTTATTGTATATCTTCTCGGGAGATTTTTCAATGGCTTTGGTTCATACCATAAAGCTGTAAATGTTATAGGAGTTCCCTTGTCATCCCTTTCTATCTTAGCAACCTTTGCAACCCAAATTGGGCCACCTTGGTCATCCAACTCTGAACCTGGATCAGATGCCCAAACTGCAACAAATAGACCCTCTTCAATCTCATTAGATGGTATAAACTCTGGTAAGGGTTTGTCTCCCTTCCTGCCACAATATTTTCGAGGCAAAAGGGATTCCTCTGCTTCCTCCATATCTACTAACATATTTATATCCAAAGGAAAACTTGGTGACCTAGGTTGTTCCGGCCAAAAGGATTCACAGTATTCAATGCTCATTAAGTTTTCTTGTCTTTCTAAAGATTGGATAAGTGCTTCAGTTGATTTAATTGTCTCCAAATTCTTATTTGATTGCTCAGGATCTTTTTGCATTATACTTTGAAGATGTTTAATGAAGGCTTTCAAGCCTTTCATTTCATCTATGTCAAGTGATTTGTTTTTTGCAAGAACAAATCTAGTTTCCACCAATGGAATTATTCATTGTAATAAAGCATATGACTCACTCCATAAATGATCACAACAAGACAAAGCACCCATAGACGCGCACACAGACGCGTTTACTGAACTAAATAAAAAACTTACGGGCGCGTCTACTTTCACGTCTGGAGACCCGCGTCTACCAGCGTGTCTATATATCAGACACACACGCGTATAGACACGCACTTAGACGCTTAAATAGACGTGCTTATAAACACGTTTATAGACGCAAAAATAGACGCTTGTCGAACAGACAGACGCGTATATAGATGCGTTTATAGATGCACTGATAGATGTGCTTTAATTTTTTTTAAAAATTTACAGAATGCTGTGTATGTTGTGTATGCTATATAGTTACAAGAATCCCATATCCACATTGTGTAATTCAATTCTTACAGCCAACCACATTTTAATTACAATTCCAAATAAAACATTACAACGTACTCCAAAACGCAATAAAATTGAAAGCTCAAAAAGTGCTTGTATATAGCACGAAGCTAAGCCACATCATGTGGCTTCAAGTACAAAAAATAAGGAAGCTAAGCCACGTCATGTGGCTTCAAGTACAAAAAATAAGAGGAGTGTATATACAAGAGGCACGAAGCCAAGCCAGTGGCTTTAAGTACAAAAAAGAGTAGCTAGCACTACTTCTACGACTAATCTATGTTCTCCAGGTCCTCGCTCCCTTCTATGCTCCCTTCTGCGCTCCCTTCTGCGCCTCCTTCCTCGTCTTCCTCATTGTCTTGTGCATGGGCCTGTAAACAAGGGACAACATATATCAATGTATGAAAAATCAAATCTTTACTTATAATTTTGGCATTATTTAATTACTTTCAAATACCTCGGGGGCCGCTCCAGTAGGCCGGGTATACTGCTCCTCAGTAATCAACCCGTCATCATAGAAGTGCCTCCATGTATCTCCTCTGTGATGGTGGCGGTGGTAGGTTGTCTCCATAGGAGTAGAGTATCTACCCACGATCTCAAGCTGCAAGATGACACACTTTGTGGAGGGATTAATATAAAGAAAGAGCCTCCTAATAAACTACATAAGCAATATAATTTGAGATCGATACTTACAAATCGGGCCTCCCATGATTCAACACCTCTTGCTCCAAAATGCGCGCTTCCATATTCCTCCATCTGGATCCTCCGTGCCTCCACGTGCTGCAAACTGGGGTCCTCCCTCGCTGACTTCATTGCTTTCTTCCACTCACGCTTGTGAGCGGTGTGGGGCGGGCCCCTTGGTGGTTGGCCTCCCTCAAGCCTGGCAAGCTCCGCTAGTGCCTGCCTCTTAAGCAAAGATCTTTTATTGCCAAGTATCGTAACAATCTTTGACTTGGCCCATTTATCTGTGAACTGGCGATTGGGGGGGTTAGGATACCTAGAGCGAACAGCAGCGAGGGTCTCATCAGCCAACCTCTTTGGCTAGTCTTTGAAGTGGATAAAGCAATCTCTGTAATTGTTAGCAATTATAGAGCGCATGAAGGCCATGATGTCCTTCCCCCACTCATCCATTGTAGGATGTATTCATCTTCAACAAGTAGCTCCAGTGACGATGAATCCCTCCGTATCCACCATCGCGAAATGTGGTTGGAGATAAAATCAAATGTCTGTGTGATCAATGTCGAGGAAACATGTATCGTGCACGCAGGATTACACTCAATCATATCTCAAAGTATGGACAATGGGATGTGACCGTAAATAGGGTAAGGGTTTGTAAGTTAAGGTTGATTGAGATACCTATGGGTGTTCATATGTTTGAGTTATGATCCCGTTTTAATTTGATACTGTTACGGATGCATGGAGTGATGCTGATAGTAGCCCTTCGCCATTACCTCATGAAGTCGTGGAGGAGGAGGTGTTTGATGATATGGTGCGGGATTTATATGTCCATGAGGGATGATAGCATGGAGCAGGATGATCTTTTTACTGTAGCATCGACTCCACTGTTTGAGGGGTGCACATTCTCTATTCTACGTGCCTCCCTTGAGTTACTAAACTTGCAAACCATCTATGGATGGAGCAATGCAAGTTTGAATGCATTACTCAAGTAAGCTTTAAAGTCTATTTTGCAAACATGGTGAATTATGCTAGTGGGTCAATTACTCGAATGCTTTTCCTCATTTATGGTCCACGTGCAAGCTATTGTGTAAAATGCTTCCAAGGGAGAATAAACTACCGACCTCAAGAGATATGGCAAGGCAACATGTGACCTCTCTTGGAGGATTAGATTACAAGCGCATCCATGCATGTGTCAACGATTGCGTTTTGTTTCGTGGACAACATAAGGATGCAAGAGAGTGTCCTACTTGTGGAGAGGCAAGATATAGAGCAGATCTCAAAACCTTGGATGTGCCTCGTAAGGTTCTGCGACATTTTCCCATAATCCCTCGCATCCAACATATGTTCAAGTGCAAATCTATTGCAGAGCTCATGTCATGGCATTCCTCCCATCGATCAATTGATGGCAAGTGGAGAACTCCTGCGGACTCTCCTGCGTGGAAGCATATTGAAGACACATGGCCAAGCTTCAAGGAAGAACCTAGGAGCTTGAGACTTGGATTGGGTATGGACGGTGTGAACCCATTTGGTCTCAAAAGCACGTCTTACAGTGTATGGCCAGTGATATTGGTGAATTACAATCTTCCACCCTCTATGGCTATTAAGAAAGGACATGTTATGCTGTCCCTTCTAATTCTAGGGAAACATAAACTCAAAAACCCTGATGTTTATTTGGAGCCTTTGATTGACGAGCTAGAGATACTTTGGAGAGGTATCGAGGTACATGATGTGAGCAGGCCTCCCTCGTCACGAGACTTCAACTGCAAAGCAGTCTTGATGTGGACGATGCATGACTTCCTAGGCTATGGCGAGTGTTCAGGTAAGCATTGCATTTCTAATTATGAATAGGCAAAGGATGTGGCACCCTAAACCCACCTTCAAATCTTAATTGCGTCTATTGTTCAGGTCTCGCTACATCGGGTTACCATGCATGTCCTGCTTGTGGTCCTTCGCTAGTTGCCTCACGGGCAGACGCATTGAATAAGGTCATCTATGAGAATCACCATCGATTTCTCCCACCTGATCATCCTAGATATGTTTTTTTACCTCGTGCACCGTGGATGTTATCAAAGCTAGAGATGGCGACGGTGAAGTGCGCTATTACTACAATTCGTACTCCCACTGGATGCATGAGGTGTTTGAAGGGAGCCTTTACAAAGAGCAAGAAAAGAGGTGTAGAGCAATTATATGGCTTGAAATCTCATGATTGGCACAAGATGCTCCAAGTAAGTATTTTATGTGCATAATATCTTTTTCCTTTCAAATTTGTGAGTGAATAGTTATAAGCAACTAATCAACCACCTCCTCGTGGGTTCTGTTCATACTACCTACTAGCATTTCACGTAGTGCATCGAAGGACATGAAAGATTGTATTTACAAGATGGGCGAGCTTGTGAGGTACTTTACATGATACAAAATATGATGCGTATCAATGCTCCATGCAAGTTTGAATGCATATTGCTAATATGCTGTACTTTTTCATTTCTAGGTACGTGAGCTCAAAGGAAATAGATCCCACCATGCTTGAGAATGCTCGAGTTATGTCAATGGAGGCGGTTTGTTTAGTGGAGGAAACATTTCCACGTTCTATTCTCATAAGCCAACTACATCTCATAGTGCATTTGGTGGATGAGATTGCTATATGCGGTACTATACATGCATGATGGTTGTTCTTCCTTGAGCGCTTCATGAAGACCTTGAAGGGCTTTGTGAGACAAAATGCAAGATTCGAAGGTAGCATGGCCGAGGGTTGGTTGGTACAAGAGTCACTTGTATATATTTATAAGTTTCTTGTTGATGTGGATAGCTCTCTCCCACGACTATGGAGAGATGATGAAGACCTATTGTGCCTCAGGGGAAAGGATGCAACAAAGTAATAGACACGGAGTTGCATAATAGTATCAACCTCTTTTGCATGCTTAATAGTGATGTGATGAAAAGATGGGTGACAAGATACGAGGATGCAAAGGCAAGAAGACAAGAAGAAAGGGCCCTCTTTCGTACACACCATGGATCTCGTGTGCCATACCCTCAGTATCTAAGAGCACTTCCAAAGGATATTCATGTGGATTGGCTACTTGATGAAATGGAGAAAGCAAAGAAAGAGGAGGGGATGCATATCACAATGGAAGAATGGGAGTATGCTAGGGGATGCATGAGCAAGGTCGGTATATAGAATGTTATGCATAAGCTAGGAGCTTTCAATAATTTAGATTGCTTATTTAATTGATTTTTTCTTGGTGTAGTGCACTATGTTCAATGCTATATGGTGTGAGGGCAAGCATTTTCAAACACAACGGATTGATGATAAGAGAAACACACAAGATTGCAGCATCATTGCTAGCTTGGAGGGAGCCAATGGAGCCATGGATGATTATTGTGGCATAATCCAAGATATTATTACGCTTGACTTTCGACGCTTCTTTGTGTATGTTTTGGATGTAAAGTGGTTTAAGGACGTGGTGGAAAGAGGCCCTAATGCAACAATCAAATGCCATGCAAGTGGCTTTGTAACTATTGACTCCACAAAGTTTTGGCAAAGTAGGAAGGACACACTAGTACTACCACAACAATGTGAACAAGTATTGTGCACACATATAAAAATACTCGCTTTTAAATATTTGATGCAAGAAAAATAACATGATTGTATTTGTGTTTGAATTAGGTTGTCTATCAACCAATGGTGGATAATAATAGATGGTGGCATGTCACACCTATTATGCCACGTTCCAAAGTGATGTATAGTACATTTACTTATAATATGGAGCGTATGGAGGATGATCATGACCATGGACGTGATTATTACCGTGATACGAGAGAGGAGGATGATCATGAGATAGGAGATACAGATATTGAGTCCATTACCCGTGAGGATGAGCCTACCATTCGAGATGCTGATTTCGATGAGCACATGAGTGGCACAAGTAGTAGTCGGTTGAATGTATTTGTAGATCTAAACACTTGTTTGGATTTTAAAGTAGATAGTTTGGCAAGGCTTGATCTCATTGAGGATGAGATTGAACCGTAGCCCCATAATTGATATTGGCAAAACTATTTTACATATTGTCTCATTCTCCTCATCTCACTTAATTTTTGTATATGTGGGCTTGCAAAAAATTATGTGCTTTGGTAATCATGGGCAATGTTTGGAAAGCAATGATGTACACCAAAATCTCACTTTCTGTATTCTCTGGTTTGCGTCTATCTATGCATCTAAATGCACGTCTGGTTCTCAGTGTAAATGCGCAAATAAACGTGCTAATACACGCGCAAATAGACACACTGATAAATGCGATGTTAGACGGGCCTGTATTTTCTCAGTTTAGACGTGCAAGTAGACGTGTTAATATACGCGCAAATAGACGATTTGTTAGACGTGCTTTTAGACGCACCTGTAATTCATCTACTAAAGCAACGCCTATAGACGCGCCCGCTATTTTGCGCATCTACCAAGCACGTCTATAGTTGCTTTGTGTTGTTGTGGATCTCCATCTACTGAGTAGTGCTTGCATTGCATCACTGGAATATTGTTATGCATGTGAAACTGAAAGTAGTGTGGATTTGTGTGTCCTATTAGGGCATCATCTCCTGTTTGTAAATGTGGCTCTATGAATGCTCTCCAATCTACCATCCTCTCTAAGATAGCCACTTCTGATTCTTCCTTGCGAAAACTTCCAATTTTTTTCCCAATTCGAAATAGCATATGCTCCATTGTGAAAACATCCATTGCCTTCAACTCACCAGAGATAACACTGAAGATTTGATCTATGTCTTCATGTGTATGGCCGACAAGAAGAAAGCCAACTTCCACTTCTTCAAATATTTTCAAACCAACCAGCATAGAGCATAAAGCAAATATATATTTGTTCTTGTTCTCTCTCCAACAATTATTAGCTTGTATTTGCAATGTGTTAGGTAAACATCCGTGATCATCTCTGACCTTTCTTATTGCTTTCATGATTGATGTAACAACCTGGTTACTATCACGGTCATGCAAACTATCAATCCATACATCACAAAAGATTCAGTATCCATGTACTAATACTCCACACAAGTGTGTTTTTAGTCCACATTTGCCCTCCAATGCTGGTGGGATACGTCTATATCGTGGCAAAGTGGTTGTATTCTGGTCCATGCCATCAATGGTGATGCACATGGACTTATCGACATGTGAAATACCTTCCTCTCTCCAAGAAGCATACAACTTTCGAGCATCCTGCACATGACATAAATGGATTGATTGCCATTTAAATATCTTCCTCGCTGCTGCTCACATTTACTATGTTCAATGGCATTTTTTAATTCATCACATCTTACATTTTGACATCCTTTGCTTTGATGGTGTCTTGACATGGCAAAAATCTCTATGCCAAATTTTGTACAAGGTTGATCGTAAAATCATGCTCTCGTCTCTGTCTTGTAAAGTTTTATTGATAGTTTCTAGGACGACCTTCTTTGTCATTCCCAAAGGAAGATGTTGTTGGCATTCGACACGTCCATCTAGCATTGTTTGTTGAAGATGAGGCTGCGGTAATGCATGGTCTTCGAGAAGTTGCTTTAATGTTGCAATTGCATTTATAGTGCTTTCATGGCATTTAAGCTTGTAGGTATTTCCATGAATTGTATGAACAACTTTTTCTTTCACCTCTGCCCAGATGGTCCAGTATGTGCCATGTGATAGTCCAGTTAACCATTGATATCCTCGATCGCAAATGGGTCTCCCATTAATTATGGGTTTCAATCTAGGTTTACAGTGTCTTGTGCTCAAATCTTGATTAGTGCCTTGATGAAGAAAGCATGAAAACTCTTGAAGAAGATAGTTATGTCTATTAGGCATTGTCTTACTCTAAATACTAAGGCGTATGGCTACACAATCATCTTTCCCAACTTTCTAATGCAAAGTCTCTTGCAACAAACTCGCATAAGCATCCTTTCCATATTCTCCTCGGATAGCATTACATGGCTCTTTGGTTCTGGAATTGATGCCATGATTCTTCGCCTCTTCACACTCACATACTTTCTTTTTGTAAATAGTGTCTTGCGTTTCCTAGTTGTAAGACCATCAAACCTCAAATCCATTTCTCTTGAATCTTCATCTTTATAATCAAATGCTGTGTGGGCTTGAGAATTATTTGATACCTTATAATATCTTGGAAATGGCAATTTGGTAGACATGTTCATTGATGTCAATTTGTTGCCAATGCCTCTTGAATTTTGTGGTTGAACTGTTTCTCCTTCGTAACTCAAGATTCTCCCATCTATATTCTCTGGCATGCTAGCAACAATATTACGAACAACATGACAAGTCTCAGATTCTCTACCCCTTTTGCCTTGTATTCGAGTGGTAAAATCATGATCATTGTCACTAATATCATCAATTCCTGTTATTGCATCACTTATCCCATCGATCTTTGCATGTATTTTTCTTTGTGGTCCCATCTTATTATTCTCAACACAAGACAAGTCTTCTATATCAGTAAGCATGTTGAGTCACTTGCAACATAAGACAAGTCTTCTATACCAGTGAGCGTGTTCGAGTCACTTGCAACACAGGGGACAAGTCTTCTATACCAGTGAGCCTGTTCGAGTCACTTGCAACACATGACAAGTCTTCTATACTAGTGAGCTTGTTCGAGTCACTTGTAACACAAGACAAGTCTTCTATACCAGTTAGTATATTTGAGTCACTTGCAACACAAGAAACCTTTTCTATGTCAACATCTGTTACTATAATGTCCTCAATACCTGTGAGCATGCCACTATGATACTCTTGATTACTACTATAGCTTCTTATCAATTTGGATTCCATTTGTGTTATAGTCTTTTTCTTCTGATAATATTCTGAACATAGTATTATGGACGTCTAAATGTGAAGTACTATCCATTGCATTTTGAATGACACCAGCACTAGTCAACTTAATTATCTCCACTATACAAAGAAAACTCTGAGCATAGCCCTTAAAGTTGCCAATTGCTAAAACTTCTCCGGAGCAAGATAACATCTCTCCTTTTTCCCCCTCAAAATTAGTTTTCTTGATATCTTGAAAGTATGTCGTTGGAACAATTTTGTCTTGGTCCCAGAGTGTTCTGTGTGCTTGCATATCAAATGTGTCACATTGTAAGATATCTCCCAATGTTTCAAAGTCTCCATGTGGATATTTTAAATGTACTTCAGGATTTACAATGTTGGTGATTATCACTACACATCTTCTCTCACCACAACATTGGAAATGACACACATTCATAGGATCAAGACTATGAATTTGTCCAAAAGCCACCACTTCATTCTTCTTATATAACACCACATCCATACCCTCTGTTAGGGTGAATACTTGTTTTATGTACAAAAATAGATTAGCAACTCAAAATGAACATAATAAATAATCATTGAGCTTATTATTACTTAATAAATTCTATATCAAAGCTAGCAGAGAAGGCATTAAACCTAAACCCTACATCCTAAAGTTTAAATAATTAATACCAAAACATCTTAACCACCGTAAATCCTAAACTTTAAACATTTAATTCCTAAATCCTAAACCCTAAATCCTAAATTCCTAAACTTTAAAAGTCCTAAACCCTAAACCCTAAACCTAAACCCTAAACCCTAACCCTAAAATACAACCAAAATTTAATGAATTTTTTTAATTTGTGCAACAGGTTGGATATATCCCCCAACCTATTGCTTGAGTTGGGGGATACATCCAACCTATTGCACAAATCAAGAATTTTTCTTATTTGTGCAACAATTTGATATACAATTAGGGAATATATCCAACCTGTTGCACAACTCAAGAATTTTCTTGATTTGTGCAAGGTTGGATATACCCCAACAGGTTGGGGGGTATATCCAACCTACTACACAAATCAAGAATTTTCCTTATTTGTGCAACAGGTTGGATATACCCCCCAACCTGTTGCAAATTCTTGATTTGTGTAATAGGTTGGATATACCCCCCAATCTATTGCTCGAGCAATAGGTTGGATATACCCCCAACCTGTTGCTTGAGCAATAGGTTGGGGTCACCCCACCCGAGGCCTGTTGTTGGATATATCTCCCAACCTGTTGCTTGAGCAACACGTCGGGGGGTATATCCAATCTGTTGCACAAATCAAGAAAATTCTCGATTTGTGCAACAGGTTGAATATACCCCCCAACCTGTTGCTTGAGTAACAGGTTGGGGGGGTATATCCAACCTGTTGCACAAATCAAGAAAATTCCTTGATTTTTGCAATAGGTTGAGTGCACCATTAACCTATTCCACTTGCAACAGTTTGGGGGATATATCAAACCTATTGCACAAATTGAAAAAAATCATTAAATCTTAATTGTATTTTAGGGTTAGGGTTTAGGGTTTAGTATTTAGGGTTAAGGATTTAGGGCTTAGGATTTAAGATTTAGTGTTTAGGGTTTCGTGTATATAATTATGTTTTTAGGACTTAGGGTTTAGGGTTTAGGATTTAGCATTTAGGGTTTATGATTATTGTTTTAGGGTTTAGGATTTAGGTTTTAGGTTTTAGGGTTTAGGGTTTAGTATATAAGATCATGAGCTTAGAGTCTAGAATCTAGGGTTTAGAATTGAAAATTAGGTTTTAGAATTTAAGTTATAGGGGTTAGGGTTTGAGGTTTAGGGATTATAACTGTTATATAAGTTTAAGAGCTTAGATTGTATAACCTAAGATTTAGGAAACTTTAGGATTTAAGATTTAGGGTGTAAGATTTAAGGTATATAGACTATATAAAATATGCATTCTACAGTATTTAGTTTAGATATATATAGACTATATGTTATATGCTTTCCAAAGTGTTTTGTTTATAGGTACGATCCTTTGCAAAGGCTTTACTTTAAGTAAGTATAAGTCTACCTAGTCAAAGTATCCTACTGATTAGGGACAAGCACATAGGCTAAAAGCACACCGATTCATATTTTCTTACATTCATGATGCATGGTGTATCAGAAGGTATGATCCTTTGCAAAGGCTTTACTTTAAGTAATTATAAGTCTACCTAGTCAAAGTATCCTACTGTTTAGGGACAAGTACATAGGCTAAAAGCACACCGATTCATATTTTCTTACATTCATGCTGTATGGTGTATCAGAAGAAATGAAAAGTTATGTGATAAGAAATATTCAGAAGAAATATGTATTCCATATTATGGATACCATGGATATCTAGTGGTTGCTAAAGTAAAAAAATGATATGGATGCAATGATACTATAGTTTTGTGCAAAGCCTTAAACTTTGTTTAAGGTTTTTGCAAAGTATTACACATAGTAATAAAGATAAGTAAGTATGCTAAACCTCTTCTAGATTCTATGGTTTTAAATACCTACCTTACAAATACATTATCTAAATTTTCATTCTTCGACTAACTAACAAGTATTATACACATGGAAGAAAAGCATACATGCTAAAAGTAAGTGTGTAAAATTTAATATTTTCTTATTTTTTAAATTAATTCAATTATTTGATTGATTACTTTTTAAAATTGAAAGGTTATTAGTATATAATCTACATAATGTTAAATGTTATTAATGTATAATATTAATAATTTATATATTTATTTAGATTTATATAATAATTAATTTATATTTATATTAGTTTTTAAGTTAATAATGTATAGAATAGCAATATATTCACTAATTCTTTATTGTTTTAAGAATAAGTATTATATAAAGCACATCTACTAGAAGACCTCCTTTTCAAGTTATATTTTTTTTAATTAATGTATTTATATATTTATTTATATAATAATTATATTATATATATTAAATTATAGATTAATAATATATATTTTTAGCAAAATTATATTTTAACATTAGTTAATAAAAATTTATTATATTATGGAGTAAAAATATTATAACTGGATTTCTTATATTAATAAAGTGTCGTGAGAAGAGTGTTTTGGAAAGATTTATGATTAAATTTTGTTTTGAAGTTGTTGCATACGCAATAGGTAGGGAGGTTTGAGTGGTTTTGAGGTTGAGAGAGAAATTTGTAATAAAGTATCGTGAGAAGAGTTTTTTGGAGAGATTTAGGATTAAATTTTGTTTTAAAGTTGTTGCGTACGCAATAGGTAGGGAGATTTGAGTGGTTTTGAGGTTGAGAGAGAAATTTGTAATAAAGTGTCGTGAGAAGAGTTTTTTGGAGAGATTTATAATTAAATTTTGTTTTGAAGTTGTTGCGTACGTAATAGGTAGGGAGGTTTGAGTGGTTTTGAGATTGAGAGAGAAATGTGTAATAGATTGTTTTTTTTTTTTGAGGAGTTTTTTAGAGATTTATGATTAAATTTTGTTTTGTAGTTGTTGCGTATGCAATAGGTAGCGAGGTTTGAGTGGTTTTGTGGTTGAGAGAGAGATTTGTAATAGATTGTTTTTTTTTGTTGAGGAGTTTTTTGGAGAGATTTATGATTAAATTTTGTTGTGAAGTTATTGCGTATGCAATAGGTAAGGTTTCAGTGGTTTTGAGATTGAGAGAGAAATTTGTAATAGATTGTTTTTTTTTTGTTGAGGAGTTTTTTGAAGAGATTTATGATTAAATTTTCTTTTGAAGTTGTTGCATATGCAATAGGTAGGGAGGTTTGAGTGGTTTTGAGGTTGAGAGAGAAATTCATAATAATTTCTTTTTTTTTTGGAAAATTTGTTGCGTGCCCAATAGGCTAGGAGAGAAATTTTTGAAAATAGGTTGTGAGAGTTTGAGGTAAAGAGGAAAATTTATGGGAAAAAAGCTTTAATGCAAAAATGGTTTTTTGAAGTTGTTGCATACACACAAGTTTTTGAGAAAAGAATCGGATTTAAAAAAAATTCAAATTTACAAAAACTTGATTCTTAGAAGTTCTTGCGTACGCAATAGGTTAGAAATGAACTCACCTCTTGCAACATTTTGAAAATTTCTGAGAATCCTACAATAGGTTGATGAGGGGAGAGAAGTGTGGAGTATAAAGGAATGATCTTTGAATGCAGGAGAGAATGAAA